>NW_009216771.1:83672-132760 GCF_000690835.1 Fulmarus glacialis | reverse complement strand
CCCACAGCATCCCCTACTGTTGCTTGTAGAAATGGTACCGATGCACTTAAAAGGCCCTTTCGGCGGCCCCCAGCCAGGAGGAGGGCAGGGCAGCTCCCAGGGCTTTTCAGCAGACCTGGAGGGGCAGGCGTGGGAAAGTGGAAAGACTTAGTGTCCCCAGGAGACTCACAGGTGACTCTTTAAGGGAAAACGATTGCCCCAATAATTCAAAATAGTGTATGTTTCAGTACCATAAAAATCTCAATGACTAACTGGAGTAGCAATTTTCTAAGGAGCCTTGACCACCGCAAGAGACACTTGCTAATTTAAAACAGACTGTCTCAAGCCATTGCGGTTTCTCCCAGTGAGCCCTATTCCCTTGCAGAACATATGGCCATGTTTCTCTCAGTTATGTGACAGCTGTCAGCCCCAAATTAGCTTCCAGGTGTGCATACAAAAAATGAGTCTTTGAGTGCACTCAGGATTGTGTGTTTTGTTTTGTTTTGTGAATACCTGTATGCCTACTCAAAAATTTGGAACATTTCTGAATGCCTTAATACTGAAATGTACACTCACAAAAGCCTTTTCTCCCAAAGGAACATGTAAACACAACTTTCAATTTGCGTTTCTAGGAGTGTTGAATTTTTTCTTTATGTATGAACAAAAGTTCACAAAATATATATGCAGGTGGAGGCAGGGGTCTGAATATGCATCTACTGATTTCTCTGCATCTTGCTTTCCTTATCTATTAAATTGGGTTAACAGTACTTCTGCACCTCCCAGGAGTGTTGTGAAACCTTCCTCATTAAAGTTTGTATAGTATTTTGAGATCCTTGATGGTGGATGCTACACAAGTGCAGAAACACATCACTTGATACATATGAACGGCAATCCACTCACAGCCTGAACGGTGTTCGGTAAGGGAGTAACTGAAGAATATCAAATGCTGCAGGCTCAAATGAAAGCGAGCTCATCAAAATAAACGATTTACCAGAGGCTTCCAAGTACCCTGCTTCCTACAGATGAGATGAGAAGTTCATCCCTTTCTCTGCTTGACAACAGAGAATAAGCCATAGCATTGCACGTCACAAACAGTGGTTGTATCATTCTTCTCTGTTGGAGAATTTCACTTTATTGTATAGCCCCATTAACTGATGAATTGAGGTCAGAATGGTTCATGTTATCACTGTGAGTATAGAAAAGAACTTGGCCCAAACATGGAAACCAAACAGACTTTCATCACAAAAAAAGGGCTCAGCGATAGTGATACCTGTGAGTATTGCCTTATAAGAGTGTCTTTTTCCCTCCATTTGCTATTCTAACCAAAGGAAAAATCTTGTGGAGGAAAAAAAACTTTTGAATTTGATGGAAGGATCCACTTGTATTTCTATCTGATCTACAGAAGGAAAAATTTCTGCATCCTCAGTTCTGGGAAAAGCAACCAATCTTAACTCTTCTCTAATTTTAGGGGTTTATACTAACACAATTACCTGAGCTCCTTCTGCAGACAACCTAGATCCTCAGAGCAGCAAAGTCTCTAGCAGATTCATGAGTCCTCAGTACTCCTCAATTTCTGGAATAAAAAGTTTTCATGAGACAGGACTTCTTGGTTTTGCTGAATCTATTCACATTTTCTGTACCTGCAAACCTGAAACCTAGACTGCACAAATTGATCCAATTTGCCTTTGAACAAAAGAAGTCTGATAATAAAATTTCTAACACTCATTTCAGCTGGACTAGAACTAGTTCAATCACATCCTACCTTCTGACAGGCCAGCCATCTTACATCTCAGCCCAAGGAAGCCTAGAAGAGCGGCTGCAGCTACATAATTAGAAAAGAAGTGGGAAAAGAATTTTAAACCAGACCAGGACATAGAAATTTTGGAGTTATTTTTTCTTTTACGCAGAACCAGTTAATCCAACTCCAGGACAGCCCTGTACCCCCAGCCAGGTTCTGCAGCTTGAATCGCTCTTCATCCTGAGCACCACTGTAGCTACCCAAAAGGGAAAATACCACTATATAGCTTAAATAAGGGTGCTGGTCTTAAAGGCTGATCCAAACTCCTTTTGAGTCTGTGGCAAGCTTTTAAATAGCTTTGAATCAGGAATCTAGCTTTTAACTAATTTGCTAAGCATATGGAGCTTCAGAAGCCAAACTGACAGATGAGAGGTGCAACTTATTTCCTAAGCTCCTTCTACTCCCATTGATTTACTACATCAGGCTGAATGAATGTTTTTAGCCGATTCTTACCCAAAATGCAAGTTGTCTGAATGATGTTTTTACCAGAAAGTTGGCAGAAATTATTTTTAAACAAAAGAAAGTAATCTTGAAAACCGAGGAGGAAGGTAGCATTCCCTTTCCCTTCTAGCTTTACTTTAGAGCTTGTTATTTTTTTTTTTACCTTTTTACAATTCATGAGCAAGCAACTTAGTCCTTTCTAGTCCTTCCTTTAAAGGAGATTAATTATTTCCATTGTTAACTAAAAGATTTTCTTCTAATTAAAAGAAATTATAAGGCATTCACCAGTGGCATTATTCTAGTCGATAAACTAATTATGGTTGTGGCAAATGAAGGAAAAGCCATCAACTGATCTTAGACCATGATTTAGAAAACTTCAAGGATGTAATTTTCGCATTCCTTGAAAAAGCAAAGGATATCTTAGATGCACTTTTAGTCACTGTTTAGAATGTACAGAAAAAATATTAGTCCTTTAAACTGAGCATAGTGCCTCTGGAAATTTCTAGCTGCACTACCCACATTCACTTGGTGTATCCTTGTAATGTCATTTTGGTTGAAGCAGGAGGAGAGGAGTGTTGAATTTTTTATTGCACTGTTGCCCTCTAAAATTCCATTCCAGTTGAATCAAAATCATTCCAAATAACAAAAGTGGTATTTTTTGCTTTCATAATAGTACCAAAAAATAAATTTCAAGTACTATGAAGACTTCAATGATTTCTCCCTTTACAATACTGCTATCATCATCATCATTACAGCAACAAAACATGTTTTTCACAACTTGGCAATGGGCTAAGAAAGTTGCATTAACTCTATTTTGCAGATAAAAATTTTGAGAACTAGCATAATGTAGCACTTAGCATAGTGTGGTGTTTTGCTGGAAACCAAATATAAAGTCACTAACCAAGTCAGGCTTGAATTCAAAGGCAGGGACTTTACCTGCTACTTATTTGTTTTCTTGCTTTTGTCCACCTTGAAGCCATTTTTTTTGACACAAGCTGAATGCATGCCAACAGGTCAACATTACATAAAAACTTGTGATTCCCCTCAGCAGAGATGCATCGGGTGCCCAGGCATAGACTTGTAGTCTGCTGCAATGTACAGCAGAACTGGGTAATTGATGGGTTGTGCAAATGCTTCTTTTTTTTTTTTTTGGTATTGCAGTGCAGATGCTGGCATAGTCCATAACTGCTTCTCATTCGTGGTGGTACCTCCTGTTTGAAATCATTGTGGTAGGGTTGCAAGTGCTGACGTGATCATGCCCTCAACCTTGGGGACTTCAGAAATGTTTTAAAAAGGGATGTGATGAAATAAGAGAGGGAAAAATGTTTAGTCTGGATTTTGAAGACCGATAACACAAAATTTTTCCTCATGATCCAAAGTATTCCAGCCATGCCACTAATGCTTCTGCCTCCCTTTTTGATAGCTTGCCTCCCTCATGTCCTCATGAAAATCTTCCAAAAGCAAGCTGCATTGGAAGGTATTTTAAGGTCATTTATACAATCAAACTGTGTCAGGTAGTAGTAATAATACATGACATTATCATTAACACTCAATATCAATTTGGCAATTTATGCATCAAAGCATAAATTTCACATTTACTGTTGGGGTTTTCTGCTAAAATTTTAGCATTCCGTTTTGAATCAACCAGATAGTAAAGAAAATGAGGTGCTAAGGTTGCTAAAAGTTCAGGAAATTTGCTGAGTAACAAACATTTCTGAAAATCTTTTGGGGTATATAGCACACTCTTTGACCCTCTAACTGACTCTTTGTACCGACATAAAGTTTTGGATTGGAGAGGAAACTAGAACAGTTGCTAGCTGAAGAGGAAGATGCTGCTATTACTCTATTAAAAATGCAAAACAAGCCAATTTTTTTGCTGTACCAGGCGTCTCTTCTATTTTCTGGGTTGCATATGGGACTAGTTTGGATGACAATCTGGAGAAAAACAAATTGAGGTCTAATTTACCTTCAGCATTATGAAGTAAAATTGCAGTGAGGATCAGACTCCACAGTTTTCACATGAGAAAAGAACAAATTAAAGACAAGCTGAAGTTTGTGGCTTCACTGGGCCTTCTTCACAGCCACAGTTGCATGCCATCAGCAGATCCAACAAAGACCGGAGCTGTGTGCTTACAGCATGTCCTGCGGCTGCTCCTCAGCTCTGAGGGAAGACGTCACACAGCAACATTCACATTCTCCTGGATGCTCCAGAAAATGGGGAGGAACGGAACTTGTCTTTTTTCCTCAGTCCGTTTTCCTCCATCCTCCTCAGTTTCCCATTGCATTTGTCTTTCCTTATTTACGAGGCAATGGCAGACAATGTGGCCTTTGATATTAAGCAATCCCCTTGGAATGCTGTCAGTGAATGTCTTTCTCCATATTCATTGGTTTTCCTCTTTTCCTCCTACCTTCAAGTCACAGCTCAATTCTGACCCTTTCTGTACCTCATCTCTCATCTGACCGTGTTTTTCTATTCCTTCCTACTGTTTGCTCACTTATTGTTAATCCTTAGTCTCTTCTTACTCACAATCTCTCACGTCTCGCTTTTTATACAGTCTCCCTGACCCTTTGAGAAAAACTTGTCATCTCTGTCCTCAGGAGTTACAGCCTTTAAATCCTGGCTAATCCAGTTCCCACTGACACAGCAGATCTCATCTCTGTCCTGACACAGTCACCAGTCCTCTCCCTGTTGTGTCTTGATTTTCTCTCTCTTGACTTCGGAGGGGAAGTGCAGGGACCTCACATGCAGAGAGAGAAGATTAGCTGGGATTTACATCTCTAAGTGCAGACATGCTTCTCAAAGTACCCAGCCAGTTAGGACTTAACTGCGGAAGAACACAAATTCCTTGGGTGCCTCTGAATTAAACTGCGGGGCTTCCCAAGAGTTGCAAGCTTTATGCTACTCAGCTGAGTGGATTTGTCATTAACTCCCAGGTAAACTTTGGGAATATTCACATATGGGATATTTCTTTTGCCTTTCCTGCTCAAGCAACCTTGATTTAGTTGACTTTCCGAGAGGCAGCTGATCGGATCACAAATTCCAGGTTGTAATGCTTTATTTTCAATAAAAAAATCCTGGTTTCTCCCTTTTTTTTTTAAATAATATCAGTAGATAAGAAGAAATAGATTTAATTTTGTCCTCCACCTCAAAGAATACAAAGCTACATCTCCCAACCCTCAGAGACTGCCCTAAAAGAGCTTCTCGTGTAATCTGTGATGATGAGATATGAATTCTTGCCATCACCAGTGAATCTGCTACATAATTTAGCAAAGGATTCAAATCTTCTCCAAACAACAAAGCCCGAAAAAGCAAAGATGGAGGTTATTTTGAATACTGGTCCTTTTTGCAGTGCAGCCCCACAGGGACTGGGAGCATCCAGCAGAGCAAGGCAGCCCCTTGTGCTGCAGAGATGAAAAGGAAGTGGTGGAAGAACAGTGAGAAATACCCCAGAGCTATGGCTTGAATTCCACTTGTACAATGCCAGACTGTCCTTAAGATCTTGTATGTATGTATTGACCAGTTCCCTGGCCATCTTTGTATATGAGATTTCCTGTAAGCATCAGAGTGAACACGAAACCGAAAGAAGGCTGTAACAGCAAAGTCTCTGCTGACTGCTTGAACTGCTCTGTGAAAGAGTAAGTGGACAAATGAACACACAGAGAGATTTTTGTGATTAAAAAAAGAGAAAATTAAGCCAGCCTTATGGAGCAATACAAACTAGTAAGAGCTAAAACTGGGCTGAAAGGGCAAAAGCAAGATAGGGTTCAAAGGTTAGGACAAGAAGCCTAAAATCATGCTGGAATATGGCCAGTGAAGGGTGTGAAGAAATGACACCATCTGAAAGACGGCACAGCCAAAATTATCCTGGCTGCTCCGGCGCATTATTATTTGTATCACACTCCCACCCAGAGGCTCCATGTAAGTATCAGGGCCCCATTGTGCTACATATTGCACAAACACAGCAAACTACAGTCCAAGCCAAAATCACAGGAATATGTAGAGAAAAAGCATTGGCACTGCAGCATGTAGGAGGCAGATCTCTGGATGAGTGGGGCGCAAAGTGAAAAGGTTTCATGCCAGAATGACGCTGGGTTTGCTCCAAAGGATCGTGAACCTCTCAACGAACTTGCAGCCCAGTGAGTTCTGTGTAGTTCCAGGTGCTGTAATGAATGTTTCACAGAGAGATAATTAACCCCCCTCACCCAAAGCTCTGCAGTGCTGATGCTTTCCAGCACAATCTGTGCATGACACCATTGTAGAGTGCAGAGCCAGCTTTATTATTTCAGTTTGTTCTGTTCCTTTTTACTGCTACTGCTCTCTAAGGTTAATTGTATTCCCTGTGCTGATGCACAGTGGTATCTATACACAGACCTCATTGTATGGAATCTTTCTTTTCTTTTTCTTTTTTTTCTCCTTATTAATCAATAAGGAGTTCAAACACTATGCAGCTTTCTCAATAAAATGCCAGGAGTCATCCAGTGAAGTGGGAGAGGGCAAGAGTAAAGGAGCAAACCCTTGACCCTCTCTGACCCAGCTCACTCTTCTCTTGGTTTAGAAGAGGATTCAAAGCAGGTGAAAGAAAAGACACAGAATCACCCAAATGCAAACCTTTTCCTCATGAAATGTGGGAAGTAGAATACGGTAGCATGTACCATTCCTATATCTCAGTCTTCTTCCAGACTGAAGTCCAAGATCCAGCTAAGTAGTTAGGCCATTCCTTCTTTCTTCAGACTCCTAAGTTCATGTTCATTTCAGAGCTCTTTGGGAGACCAGATGAGTGGAAGCCTCATCAGGGGTTTGGAGATACATCCTTTTTGGGATGGGCTTCAGCCACTGTGACTACATCCATACCAGCAGTAGCACACAAACCTGATCTTTCTCTGCCCCAACGAATCCTCCAACCAGAAGTATATGAAGAAGCAGAAAGGACAAGACGGATCCCTTGTAAATGTGGTCCTGTTACACTACCTAAGTGAAATGCCAGCTCGGATCTAAGATGGAGGCGCAGGTTCATCAAATGCTAACGTAACTCTTCTGCCGGTTCAGCTATCTTCTCGCATTGGTCTCATGAATGTATACATGACCACCGTATACAAGATGAAAGAGAACAAATGGTGCCTCTCAAGGTTAAGAGTCATCAGAGGAACTGAGTCACAAAGTCACCATGTCAACAGCAGTCCACAACCAGCTGGGGGGAGGACAGAAGTATGTCTTTTACCAGCTCGAAGAATGAGACAAGAGCTCTGTTTTGAACAGCAGTCTGTCCACATGGCTGCTCACAGCGCTTGTGCCGCACGGTGCCACTGTGCCTCAGACGTGACATCCTGCAAATCTGCGGCTCTGGCAGGTGATTTGCAGTCAGTCTCTTACTTTCTGCGGGTCACTTGCTCAGTGGTCCGCAAACAGGCACAAAGACTACCAAGTTCATACGCCAGTGTGAAATGATATTAGAAAGTCCAAAAATGTACGGATTATGGCAGATCCACTTCAGCACAGGTATGTTTCCAAGATAACCCATTAACACTGCTCACCATTAGCAAGTATCTTTGATTTATATTTTAATTTCATTTTGTGGGGGAAAAGATTATTGTGATTTAACAGAGGTCCATAACATATTCATGGTCGTAAGCGGGGAAGAGGTAAATCAGATGATTCATTTCATACTGAAATCAACCCATGCTGAAAGTAAACAACCACTTTGGCTCCTTTTTGGATGATTGAGCTCCCTTGTTTTGGAACAGTTAATACTGAACTTGAACAAATCTCTCCTTGTTTAAAAGTTTAGGTTTGAGGAACAGACCAAGATAGATGGTTTCTTTCTCTGTAAACTATTGATTAATGGATTGTACTAAATGGTGTGACATGCCCTTTAAATGGAATTTACAAGTAATATATCGTATGGCAACCGCATTATTAATGATTTTGATACCTGGTATTTGTGCCTTCCTCCTCTGAGCTCTTCTTATTTATCCTGATGAAGGTGGAGGGCAAAAGCCGGCTCCCCCCAGGTTGCTGGGCTTTGTTCTCACAATCGTATATATTCCTAGGCTTATTCTCATTATTCACATTACACCTAGCCTGACACTTTTCCTGACTATATGCCAGCACAAGACCAAAAAAAAAAAAAAATCTTCCTTTGCAAGAGAATCGCCAAAACCTTTAGATAAATATATCTATGTAAGAATTGAAGATGGCTGGAGACCTCATTCTCCTCATTATTAAAAGATGTTTACAGTCCCAAATAAAAGCAAGCAGAGAGAATCAAATTTTGTAATTTATTTTTTCCATTTAAAACTTTCTCTGCTTATTTTTCCTGCACTTTGAGAGGCAGCCTGCACTGCAAATGTACTGGTGTGTTTACCAAGAGGTAGGCTTATGCATGGAAGACCGAAATGAAGGGCAAAGGGAAATTAAAAAGCAATTAAACAAGAAGGCAAACTCAAACAGTATTGTTATGTTCATATTATTCAGTCTTTCAAGAAGCAGAGAATCGTGAACTCCCAGAAACAGAGGGAATATTCACAGAAAATAAAGACATTGCAGAAAAAATGTGTTTAGTCTTCACCAGCAAAGGCATCAGGGAGATGTTTATTTCCTTTCATTACAGTCAAAGAAAGATGCTGTTAGCAGCTGAGATGTTAGAATAACAATCAAACTGATAAATTAAACAACAATGAATCATCAGAATCTGATGGAACTGCTGAGGAAACCTCTGACTGAAGTAACTGGCAAAAACCTGAGGGGCACAACCTACTCATTAAGATATTTTATTGTCGCTCCATCAAAACCAAGGACCTGGCTTGCAACTGGTAATAACATTTAGCAGGTTTACTGAATACTGACTGATATCAGATATTGAAATCTGTCTTTGCTTAAAGAGCTCAGAATGATCCTAGGAACAACAGATTAGAGCTGCCACCTGTTCAAAGCATTCTAACGTCAGCATATGTATCGAGATGAAAGGATATAAGGACTGGAGGTAACTGAAAGTCAGAAGTCCCATTCTTTGGGAAGCTGTGAACATGTAAAAATACTTTATCCAATTTCAGAATTAATGTTGTAGCTTCCAGAATGAGAGAATGGGAGTGAAGTCCATAAGTAATGGTCTGAAATAATCAGAATATTCAGTGTTGCAATTTTCCAGGAGGTCCCAGACTCTCAGTGGGGCACAGTCTCAGTTCACCTCCGTTTCCAGGCTCCAACCCTGCCAGACCTAGGGAACAGACTGGGAACCACGTGGGCACAGACTCTGGGAGCTGCATCCAGAGGCGACACCAGAGTCGGGAAGTCGGAGATCTTCCGTGTTCAGCTCTGCAGCAGGGAGCCAGGAAGCCCAGTCCCTTGAGCCAGTCTGGGTGGTGAATTTTCCTCAGAATGGAAGACGCTTGAAGCTCAGGCTTCAGATGAGGAAGCCAGACAAGCTAGACTTTTTTATTGAAAACAATAAAACATCCTACCCCAAAAAAAAAATTTCAGCAAATTTTTTTTAAGATGGAAATAGCAAGTGTTATTGAACAACAGATTTTTTTTTCACCCTTACCAACCTCCCTGTAATGTTTGTCTTGTTTTACCAATAGAGAAAGGGATAGAGAAGAGAAATAATTACCATTCGTGACCAGCTAGTGTGAAAGTGTGGGTGTGCTCTCTGCTGAGCATGTCAGTATACAAACCTACATCCTATGTAATAATTATATTGTTCTACCTTTTGCCATGGTGTGACATAGAAAATCTCAGTATGTCAAAAGACCGCTAGAAGAAGAATAAATATTGAACAAGGCTGTAAAAGCTTTGAACAAGGCAGTAAAAATAGATACAATTCAATACTCATCAAAGTAATTTCAGGAACAATTGCTGCATTCCAAGAATAAATATGACTTACAATCATTTAATTTGTCTAGGCAGAATTTTTTAAACCTTGAATGTCTTAGCAAAATTCATGAGAATTTTTTTTAAACATCTTTTTAAAATTAAACCAGAGAAGCTAGATTTTTCTCAACCAGTTCTTTAGTCTCCAAGCAGTGCTTGAACAACAGTCCACTGAAGACACTGGAAACAGTTCCATGAACTGCAGTGAGACTCTTCACATTTTGTGTAGCACTGCAAGCAAGGAAGGCTTGATAGCTAAGATGGGCTTTTAAGCCTAATTGGCTTCTCAGGTGCTTTCATGCAAAAGTTGAATTTTCTCGAATCCATTTATTGAGTGGAATGTATTGAATTTTCTTAAAGTAAAGATTATTTAGGCCTTTGTTTTTGCATCATTAAGCAGGTTTGGTTTTCTGTTTAACATGGATTTTATACCACTTTCAACAGCATTGTAAGTGTCCTCCATGTTCTAGTTCAATGTTAAACTACCTGAGACACTGGCTGTGTTTAGGTGCGCAAAACTTCATCTGTCAGAGATATATACAACATCACAGTCAAAACAAAGTGTTACTCACAAAGCGACAGTGTACATGGGGCTTTAGAGAAAAGATTCCCATTATGAAAGAAAGTTACTGTTCTTGTAGACTCCATAAGCAGAACTGGATAAAATAAGAAGTCACCTGACTTCCTAGGAGTTTTTCAGTCTGTTTGGATACAGTAAGTACCAGAAGTTTCTTTAAAAAATAAACACGGTGTCATGAAATTTTCACATCACTAGTGAAAATATAACACAAATCATGGTTTCTGATCTACCAATGAAAAGAAACAGGAAAAAAAAAAAAACCTGTAAAAAATATTATGAATGTAAGAGTATCTAAACATCTGAACATCTTGCTAAGCATGGGAGTTTTGTAATGTTTTATCTACTTATCTGCAGTTTTTTACAGTAACTCATTATTTTGAATGGATTTCATTGATTTTTGAGTTAAAGATAAATGGTGACGTTCGAAACCCTCTTTTCCCTCTCTAAACTGAAGTAAGAATACTGGTTGAGGAACACAATCATTTTTCCAAAAGTACGCTATTTCCTTATTATTCACAAGATTGATATAACAGAAATTAAACTGACAAAGAAAAACATTGCAAAGAAATAGAGTAAATTTACTGATGGAATCACTTTCAGAAAGAAGTATAAACAACCAGGTATATTTAATTACTTTTTCAAAGCCCAGATAACAGAATGAGGAGATGTATTTCTTTCATTAAACTACCCAGTCCTACGCTCCACATTATCACTAAACAGAGGCTAATATATTTGTGTGTTGAGTCCAGAAAAGTAAGAAATAGTCTCCTCTACACAAAGTTTTCTCATTTGCTTATTAAAATAATGTGAAAAGTCAAATTATTGTCTTCAAGAAATTACCTGTTTAAAATTATTTTTAATTCTCCTGATTTAACAGCATTGCAAGATGAGCATACATGTAAATAAAGCAAAATTAAGTTTACTATAGACCTCCCGATAATCACTTGTTTCCATTCACCTATAATTCACTCCTTTAACCCAAATGATATCTTTCTAAACTGATTTCGTACACGTTCTCTAAAGATTTCTTTTTCAAGGAACAATACTTGTAAAGGAGTGAAGATTTTCCGAAGCTCAGTTTATGCAGAAGACAATAATATAAATTCTACACAAATATGTACACAAAACCACACATATATACAGTCAGTTTACAATAAGCAGAAGTTTGTGGATGCTTCACTGAAGAACTAATGGTGTCTAAAATTCAAATTCCTAGCTTTGGACCAAACATAGCCTTCTGTAGGCAAACTCAATGTCCATGAAAGCAAAAACCCCACATCAGTGGTTAATGCAGCACATGGTAACCACAGGTCTCATTGTCACATAATTTGGTGGTGAAATGCATGCAGTCTGTCATACACTCGCAGTACTTTTCCCACTAAACAGGTAACTATATATGGCCATAAGGCATGGCCATAGTCAGCACCCCAGTGATGAGGTCTCCTACTCTGTGGCCGCAGCAAATGGACTACCTTTCCAATTCTTCCTTTTACCTTGCCATAAAGCATTAGCAGAAAATGCTTTTCTGTGATACTTTTTCCTTGATAAAAATGTTGATTTCAAAAGGATTTCATTTTGAAGAGAAAGGAGCCAGCACATTTTGATATCATGAGAATGCCCCATTTCTTTCAGCATCTCCAGAGGGAAATGTTTCCTCTTTGGAATTAATATGTTTTTGTGTACCTTCGAAAGAAAAATACAAAATCAAAAGAAAACAGTCAAATCAACCTGAGACAGTCATTTTCGCTTTCGTGGGATGTATATATGTCAAAATAATAAAAACAATGTATATTTTATCCCCTTTGGGAATGGGAGAAAATGATGAGCTATGATCAATGCACAGCTAGCCAGGATAATGTAGGAATGAGATAACTCTGACAAAGCAATGAGAATTCAGAAAGATGCAAACCCGGTAATCCCAAACACGCTGTCCATGGTGCGCAGAGGGGCAGCTCTGACCAGGGCAGGCAACCCCCCACAGCAGGGCTGTACAAGGGCAGCGTTGCTGCTTACTGGCCTCCATTGGCTCCTGCAGAACTGACACAACGAATTGACCCATCAAAGCCCTCAACACCCACCAACGCCCACCCTTCACGCACAGGCTGGGCTGTGAGCCCAGCCATAGGGAGCAGAGGATGCTGTACCGCACCATCTCTGACAAGAGGGAAAATCTGCTGCTCCTCTAACTTGTCTGCCGCAAGCGATTAGCTCCCACATCGGGTTTGAGAAAAGCTGTGGGTGGAGGTGGATGAAACCCTGTATGTTAGCAAGCCATGCTGTACCAAGATCTATACGTAAGAAATACCCGATTGGGTTTAAAACACAAGCTCAGTCCCAGGTACTTCAAGACCTCAGGCAGAAGTTGTTTGGCCTTTCCTCCGCTCCACCACAATGAACTACTGCATGCTGACCACACAGCCACCGGCTCGCACTGAAAGACAGCCAGCAAATTACTGCAATATCATCACAATTAACACCGCACTAACAGTGATGTGTCTGCAATACTAATTAACTCTAGGAATGGTGCTCTGCCTGACTTGCCCAGAGCATTGTCCAGCCTTGTTCAAACACCTGCTCTTCCCAGGGGAACCTGACAGGTGAAAATGGCCCCCTGGTGCTCTGCCCACAAGGACAGGCTGTCCCTTCCTTTGACTTTGAGAAGGAGGAGTTATCTCCCTTTCCTCGGGAAGCAGAAGGTCAGGGAACATCTGCATTTAAATGGAAAACGGTTAGTAGTGCTAACACCAGGAGCAGCTCATAATTAGGGATTATTAGCCCAGCAATATGGAATGATTGATACAGAGTTAAAGCTAATGACTTTAAAGATGATTAGGCTATTTTGTCTGTCTATAGACACAAAAATCCGTTCACTTTAACCACTGCAGAGCTCTATATGATGCCTTATGGGGTAGGAAAGAGAGTGCAAGCTGTGATGCTGTAATACACTCTATGATATAAGGTGAGCACATAGGAGGTATATGTTGAAACCGAAGAGAAAGCCTGGCATTTATTTAGGTAAACGAGCTGCAGCACAACTGAGGATTGTTTTGACTGCCTATTTTAGGAATTTCTGCAACAGACTTGAGTGCCACATCTGAAACCCGTGAGGTTTGAGCTGAATTTACTGTTTTCAACAGTTACAAGAACTTTTTTTCCGTTCCATTTTTCCATTTGAAGCAAAGTTCAGAAAATGTTTGGAGACAAAAATGTGCAAGCAAAAAGATAAAAAACCTTTATAGGTGAAAATATCTGAATGTACATAAATGAGGTGGTACAAGACTATCACTTCTGAAGAAAATCCAGTCTTGTGACCTGATCCAATACAGAACCCACTTGTACTTTCAAAGGCAACAAGCCTTAATCACCTACTTAAGATAAGCATGTTCTCACATGCTTCCGTGAATGGAGGGGAAAAAAATCTTACTTCTCTAAGTGCCTTGCTGAACCAAATCGTCAATAATGACCTTTGAGCAATTGCAAATGGATCCTGAGTGAATGCTGAGTCAGCAGAACTGCTAGGACTCCTGGACCCACGTCTAGAAATCAGGCAGAAAACAGCAAAAACCAGCTCTTCTACGTAAGCCCCAAGGGGTGGGAGATATCTTACCAGTTTCACCCATGAACTCTTCATTGCTTAACATGTACCACGCACTCCAGTTGCTTTACACCCTGAGCTCAGTAAGATATGTGAGCTGGACATCGGCATCACACATGGAGGGTTCTCCACTCCAGCGACAGGGAAATAAAAAGGGGAGATGGTGCACTGGAGGGCAGCCCCCACAGGGAGAAGGGAAGAAGCAGGGAGGGAGCCCGGGGCCATGCCCTACACCATCCATCATCGCTGCAGCCGCCTTACAGGAGACAACCCTGTAATAGAAGCTGGCTAATTTCTTTAGAAGTATCTCATTAGTCCCTCCCTTCCTGACCTGCCTCTCTATTAAAATGTGATAAATGAATTCTGCCATTCCCAGTTCCAGCCTGTCCCCTTAGTGAAATGAAGATGAGTCATGCTGGCCAGGACTCAAGATAGAGATAATTATACAGGGGGCAGGGGAAGGATTTCATTTGCTGACTGCAGAGCTGCTCTATCAGGAGTTGAGATGGGATCTCCCGTCCCTCCCGTTGCTCTAGGAAACTCTGGACAGCGAATAAGAGGGTATGGAAAATGCATGTTCCCTAGTGAAAATATTCTATACACACCCTCTGCGTAACACTTCATTGTAACCTACATATGACTGTCCAGAAACAATGAACTTAAGGGGTCTGATACTGGGACCGGATTTCAGTGCTGTGCAGGTCTTCTCATTTCAGTTCCCAGCTGTGGTCATGCAATAATCCCTGTGTGCAGGACAGTGTTTACTAGTGCTACCCAAAGACGTATGTACTGACATGAGCGTCATCTTTGCCTGTTCACGAGGGTGCCTGGCTGCTCCAGCCGTGCAGAAAGGACATGCTGGAGGGCTACAGCCAAGGCTCTGACCACCTCCCTCTCTGCAGTGAGTAGCTGCTTCTGAGAGGACAACTTACTCCCTCTCTGTGCACTGTGTGGATAGTTTTGATGAGGGAGTCGGCATGTGAAGGGATGCCCTTTGCATCTCTGAAGGAATAAAGGAGGATCAATATTAAAACTTATAGATCAAGCTGTGATGTTCTTACTATAACTCACCCTGAAACACTGAAATATACTAAGAAAAACTCTGCTCAAAATTAAAGAAGAAAGCAGATTCTACCCTGCATCTAGATGGTCCTTTCTACCTCTCACCCTGCAGCTGGCAATAGAGGGGAATTTATGACTGAAATTTCAATTTTTACTTTTCTTCCTCCACTTGTACACACAGAAACGCATTTCAGACTTCCATCACACACACAGTCACACACAAACACACTCTGCTGACTTCCACCGGGCATTTCATTTCTGGCAGGCACCTTAAGGGTCATAATGAATCTGAGAATCTGACTGATTTTTCTTTTAGCACTTTGCCCCCTTAAACACTGACAGCATCTCAGAGCCTCTGCTACTTTTCACAGCCAGCTAAGCGATGCATTGATGTCTCACCAGCTACATTTGAATTCAGTTTTGTGCAAGAGAGAAGCATCTTCTAGATGTACTGGATTTTAATTGAGTAAGGAAAGAAACACAAAAAGTTATAAGATGAGTAATCTGAGAAACAAATGGCTATATTTTATCCACCCTAACTTAAGTTAGTGTCAGCATAAATAAAACAACACTCTTCCCTCCTATAATCACTATCCTCCTTTCTTTTTTCTCAGAACAAGTAGTAGCTGAGATTAGAGTTAAAAGATACATACTTTTATTTTTATTGCTTAAATTTATATGTTATGTTTGATCTATATCAGAAAGACAGCCACCTCAGGGAAACTCTTGGTATTTTCCAATGTTCTGCTGTGCAATAGGTGAGAGAAAATTAAATTAACACCAAATGTCATATATGTTTGAATAATGGCTATTGCCCATACTTCCCACCACCCAAACTCCACCCTTAAACAGAAGCAGAGTCGTTCGGTGCATGTACGCTGCCTGCAGCAGGCAGGGCCACTAGCGCGTGTCATACAGCATACCCGGACAGAATCTCCCAGAGTGGAGTCTGCCCAGGAAACCTGGGCTTGTAGCAAATCTCTGGTAGAATTAACATTGAAATCTGCAACCAAGAGATCAAGTAACTTTGAAAAAAAATTGTCAAACCAACAACAGTAGTGGTGTACCCCCTCCTTTCTTATATCCCCTAATTTTTTTTTTTTTTTTTTTTTTTTTTATTCTTCCATATAGAAAGGGTGTTTTCAGGCTAACACAGTCATTGCATTAAATGAGGATCTGTGAAAAGCAGAAGTGAGGTCTCTGTGAGAGAGCATGGTTCAGGTGGGTAATTCACTATGTAACAGAAAGAAAAAGGAATAAGAAATTGTGAAGGCAAGTATCTCTGATCCTCTCAAAGACATCTCTCCATCTGTCTGTCCATCCTAATCATTGCATTTACAATCCAGACAGCTGCTTCAGCGAGCAAAGAGTATTATGCAGCCTGCAAAGAGTAACTGTACAGCTTGTCCAAGAATGTGTAGAGGTCAAACTCTCCCAAACATCCACGAGAGCTTTCCCACACCACACCCAAACTGGCTGGTTGCTGGCTGGCTGAACCAGGGTCACAGCATAGCAATCTCATTGCTGCCATCTGTAGAAGCAAAGACCTGGCTAGTGAGTCCTAAGGAATGCAAGGTGTAGGAACCAATGTCATCATATCTAAGCAAACATAAAATACACAGATGTGTAAATTATATGCAGAACTGAGAACAGAAATCACATAATCCATTTAGAGAAAGAGGAGGAAAGAGATATCAGATGGGAGGAGGTTGCTACCACTAAGACAATTCATCTGGTTTAGAGCTTGCTCTCAAGTTTGCCCTTGAAATGAATACAGCCCAGATAAATTTTTCCAATGGCTTACAAATTATTGACCTCTGGTACTCAGATGCAAAGTAGAAGCCATGGGTGGCAATGCTCTGCTGGTTTCAATTAAAGGTTTAAACACAGTTCCCATGCCCTTCTAAGATAATATCCTAATCACTGGCCTCTCCAAATCTGTTCTAGACAGTATGAAATAGCCACTGGGGTTTGGAAATGAAATCTCCTTGTTTCAGGTTGCTAATTACCCAGCTGCTGAGCTATCCATACTTCCTTTCTGGGTTTTCTTCCATATTCACTTTATACAATGTTATACAATATGGCTTCTCTATAGATACTTGAAGAACTCATTATCTTTTTGTGTATTTGCATGCTCCAAATTGAGGTTCATGTGCTCACATTTACCAGAAGAGAATGAGGAAAATGGAAGGCGATGCATTATTGCAAGGTATTCTATAACTTGCATATATGTTCAATTTAGAAAGGGGCTGTGCTCAGAGGTATTAAAAGGTTGCTGGCTTCTGAGTGTATTTGTGAAGTTTGCAACAGAGAGTTGCTGTTTGATCTCTTCTTGAAATGTCTTTTTGGTGTTTAATAAAAGCAAAACTATGCTAAGAATCCAGGTAAGTAATTTGTGAATTTTCAGTACACTGCTGCCTCCACAGCTTAAACCTCCAGATCTGTAATTTTAGATTCTCTCCTCATATTAACATTCCTAGGTATATGGCATAACCTACTACTCGTTTTCATTTTTCTATATCCCCATTAAAAAGGTTTCACCTAAAAAACATGTATACACAGAAAACTACATAGAGATCAATTGATCTATCTCAGGAGTACGAAAAGCCAAGAAAATGATGACAGAATATGAGTCAGTACCTCCGGAGCAGCTGAATATTTTGAATCTGATTGCTGAAAGCCAGGTGCCAATCCCTTTTTTCAGAAGAGAACCTGTGCGTTGCATTTGGGCTGTACATTTTGCTTTTTTCATCAGCTGCATAGAAAATGTAATTGAAGAGATGTGGAACCGAGTATTTTTGAATGAAGCTTTTATAAGAAATTCCATATAAGAATTTGAGAATTGTTTGTCCCACATAATGCAGTAGTCAAGAACGTGCGTGCCCTGCATCTCTTCATCTCTCCCTGCAATTCTTCCAACCTGTGCAAGAGACCTGTGACACTGAGGCAGCATAAAGGGGCTGTACAAAACACCCATGAGCAGAAAACTCTCCAACTCGTAGGAAACTCCCTTTCAATCCCAGCTATCACAAGCTGACTCTTGCCCTGTACCTCTCCCCTGGCCTAGGAGAAGTGGTATCTCAGGGCCAGAGACTGTGACAGAATGCTAAGCATTTTTGTTGGCACAGAGTCCATTAAAGGATTTCAGCTAAGCAGTGGAATTAGAGCAGCCCAGGTGAGCGACACCTGAATTTGGGCTGGCCATGCTCATAAGGGAAATGTAAATGAGCTTATCAACATTGCAGTAAGACTACAGAGGGTGGGTGATATGAGCATGCCTTGATGTGTCAAAGGAAATCCCTCAATTTCCATTTTTTGCCCAGAACTTGTATCAATATTTATAAGCAATTCCATTTTTACTCTAAAATATTGTGACCAATATGGTCACACTGCTTCTGTTCTCCCTCCATGCCTCCCTACATTTTCATGGAGCAAGATACTCTCAAGTGGGTATGAGAACAGAGAACAGCCAGTGAATTAAAGCACACTTTCAAAAAAAAAAAGGAAAAAGAAACAAAAAATGTTTTTTGCTACATTTTATCATTCTTCTTCTGCAAATGTATGCATAGTCAAGAATTACTAGAAATGATGCGTAGATCCTGAGTGAAAAAAAAACCCCTTACATATGTGTGTGTTTATATATGTGTGTGTGTGTGTGTGTCTACATTTATATTGTAAGCAAAGCTGCCATCATTTGCACTAATCACAGCTGTTCTGGGTAGAGGCCCAACCTGTGGCCAGTCCCACTCCAGGACAGGCTGCAGCTATTACCATCTTGAGAAATTACCATTGCCACAACAACTAACACATTTTTCCAATTAGTTTGAGGGAGGAAATGAGACATTTTTCTTCGTTAATGCCTCTCTCTCTTCCTCTCCTTGCCCATCCATTTTATGCTTCCTGACGGTGCTCAGGAGGCTGTCGGGTTCCCTCCAGCACACTTCCTGCTTCCACCCAGCTAGCAGGAATAAACTGTTACCGCTTTGTTTGAAATGATTCCTGAGAAGTCTGATTCCTCTCACCAAAATTTGAATAATTGTAGCATTTGACTCTCGGCTTCCCCCTCAGGGATCCTTCTGAGTTAAACAGTTATTGAATTTATCCTGACAGGGATTGCCAAAGAAAACTTTATTTGAAGGACAGAGGGGGGAACAAACTGTTTGCTGAACTGGAAAAAGGTTTGAAATACTATAAAGGGAGAGAAAAAGTCCCGTAATGGAAGGTGGAAATCTGGGACAGACAAATCAGGCCATAAAATGTAAGATCAACACAGCAGTGGGAAGCAGGAAAGCATATCCTGGGCCAAACATACCAAGGGAGACTATTACACACACTGACCTCAGATGTCATATACAACATCTGTCTGCAAACCACCTCATACTTCAAAGTCCCACATTACACTAAGCTCAACAAGTCCATGCTGCAAAGGAAGAGAGCCTGAGTCAACACTGTTAAGTGTTCGGTGTATGAATCTAAGATACAGACATCTTCAACCCCAAGTATCCAGTCTTTCATTTCTAAACTAAGGCCACTGCCTTTCCCATTTTAAACACCAAGAACATGGTTCTAAGTCAGGAAAATGGTGTCATCTTATTCAACACATCTGCTTAATGCATGCCTGTTAATCACACATCATCCAGCCCAGTGAAGAGGCAGAAAAGCATGGCAAAAGCAGCACAACTCTAAGAAAGGCAGCTTAACTCTCTTTTGGCCCATGCACCATCAAGTACTAATGAGGCTCCTTGAGTAACAGCAAAGTGCTAGTGAGCTCCATCAAGACAGGTGACTTTGAATTTCACCCTCACTTACAAGTGCAAAGCTCAGATGTGATTTTCATCCCTTCCGGTTTCCATCTGAACAAGATGAGCGTAAGTACTTGAGAGAAAGTTGCTCTCCAGGAGTTCTAGCAGCAGTTGTCTGTAAAAAGTGTCAGAGATTTTACAACAAAGCCTGCTTTCCGTTAGATTTTTGGCTTAGCTGTGAAATTCGTGGGTGGTCCCCTACACTGCATAATAACATCATGCTTTGGCTTGCACATAAACCGAGAATCACCTGCCCATAGTAATGACGCAGTAGCAAAAGCCTAGTAGAGGATCCCTTTTTTCAAGTGAACTGGTTAAACAATAGCAGGTGACATACAGTCCTCTTGCTACAAGTGACTGGGAAGCAGAAGACTTTCAGCTTTATGTCAGCAGCCCATCTTTCCAGGTGTTTCCCCACAGTTACAAAATGTGCATATATGCAACAGTAAGCTGTAAGACTTTTCTCTGCTTTTAGAATCAAATTTAGAACCAATTGTAGAACCCATTTCAGAATGCCTTTTAGAATTCTGATTTTGCAAGAATACCATGATCCTTATACACATCACCATGGTAGCCACGAATGCCAGGTGCCTTACTGACTGACCTACTTCAGACCTGCATCGTCACAGAATCTGAATGGCTCACAAATTGAAGTATGTATCCTCACATTTCTCTAGTGATATAAAGAAACGCTACTGTCACCCTGGAACTTAGCCTAATGAGAGGGAAACAACGCACCATCAAACATGGGTCCAATCACCAGCCCCATTCTACATACTAGAACATCAGAGATCCCCCCTCACGCCCCATCTGCAAGCACAAGAACCCTGGCCAACAACAGCTTGGTCTTTGTTGGCAGTCAGGTGTTTTGTGTGGTAAGAACCAAGGCTGTGTCCTGGACACCAGGGTAGCAGTCAACATCACCACTGCCCTGCTCCACTCTCATGGCTTTTCAGAGCTCCTGACCTGGGCCAGTAGCATCAAGCCAATGTCCTTCCCTCTACACTCACAAGTGAGTCATTTTCCTCTGTCACGAGGAAATGGTAATGACGCCCCAAAACACCTTGCAGACAAAGGCTTCCTTTTTTCCCCTGAATTTTCCGCACCAGCTGATGCAGCTTGTGAGAACTCACAGGTTCCCTCAGAGGCAACAGTGGAGAGCATGGTGGTGGGGAGATCCACGCCTGCTGACAGATTTGCTATGCCATCTAAACCCACCATAAGGTACATGGAGGGCAATGTAAGACCAAGAGATGTGTGACAGAGCTACTAGCCTGGAGACACCTTGTGTCTTCACTGAAGTTTAGCTAAAGAGTAGGAAGGACAAACCATTATCAGAGTGAAAACAGTGGCAAACTATGTTAGCTCTGCTGCCCTTTCTTTTCATACTTACCTGTAGCCTCCTGGTATTTTACTTACAGAGTTGCACCCTACCTCATCTTTCATGCATTCCCTTCTCCTGTTAAGGAACACTCAGTGCATTGTGTAGAACTGAAAAACCTCCTCCATTGGGAATAATTAGAAATGTCAGCAGTGCTGTCTGATCTGAAAGAAGCATAGACCTCTGGGGAAAGAAAAACAGTAGGAGTAGTGCTTTTACTGAGACTGGAGATATGAAGATTTGACAGTCAAGCCCACAGAACCTGAAATTGCTTCCTACTTCTTGGAGTTATTTCTTACCCTTCTATTGAGATGTAACCAGGCTGCAGATAACCATAAATAGCTGGACATTATAAGCAACAGAGTTCAAAGTTCTGCAGCATATTTTGTCATTTTTTCAAAGGTTTTCATTAGGATTTCAAGGATTTTAACTCTACAAAGAGTTATATTTGTGCATGAGGGACACTAGTGACAGTGGTCAGAAAATTAAGGCCTTTAGGCTACTAAGGGAAGGAAGGGAGGTAGGGAGATGCTAGGCCAGATTTTGGCAGTCTGGTGGTAGAAGTCTCATATGAAATAAAAAACCAAGATCAGCATCAGACATGCTTTCAAAAGAATCATTTCACTATATACAAAGGTTATACTCCACTGCTAATCAGATGCTTTCCACAGAATAGTCTCCCATATTATCCCTTATTATTTGGAGTTTCCCTTCCATGTTCACCTGGGAGAATGAATGAAAGTGCCAAGGTAGGCAGAGGCAAGGGGAGGGTCCAATCTGTGTCCCTGGTGAGTTTAGAGAATTCACATGTTAGGGATCACCCGCTCACCTCCCAAATATCCGTGAACCAGAAGTAGAAATATGAGGCAATGTCCTGAGCTGGTGACCTGCTGAGCAATGGACTGACAACAGAAGAGTGGCCATAGCTACTGTCCCCCTACACCACAGCATCCTCATGTTGATCATTACTTTGCCAAATAAGAAGTGCTTTTTCAGCAAAGGATTTCAAAAACAGTCCCTTTTCTATCACAGAGCAACCATAACAGTACACAAAAATATAAGAGTAGTTGTGCTGGATCAGATGAAAGGTCCCTCTCTGCTGATACCCAGGGAGGATTGTAAGAATGCAGCAAACGTAAGCGATTTCCTCAGTGCTTCTTGCAAGCTTCAGTAATGTGAGACTCGGAGACCTCTGAAGCCAAGCATGGTTTCTATGAATACAGTGACTCTCAATGGACTTATCGTCCAAGAACTTACTCCGTCTTATCTTGAACCTTTCAGCATTCATATCAACTTGTGGCAAGGAGCTTTGCAGCTTACCCAACCCTTAATGAGAAAATAAATATTTTTCTATTACTGGTCTTCCCATATTTGCAGTATAAACCTTTCCTGTTAGTCTTCTCTGCTTTCACAGACTCTGGAGTGGTTTGGGAGTTACAAACTTATCTTTTCTTAGCTTCCTCCCTTTCTTCCTCATTCATACAAGACAGATAAATGTCATGCTGTGGCACACCATCCAACATGCTATCAAGGACATCAATCACACAGAATAGCTTCACACAGCTCTTTTACCAACTACTTCTGTTAAAAGTTGTTGTAGTAACTATTAACCAGGGCTAGCAAATGGCACCCTGGTAGCTGCAAGTGAATTTTCTGTGGCTTTTTCCATCCTAGAGGCTGCCTTTGGAAGAATAAGTTTGGCCCCTTAAGGAACTGGCAAAAAACATCTACATGGCAAGAGAGGTGACATTTCCCAATGTACCAGAGAAGACCAACTGATCACAGTCTGCAGCTTAATCCAGTACACAGAATTCTTATGCACAGCATCAGCTCATATAAGCAGTATCTCATGAAACGTCCCAGCTGCGCATTTCTGCCAGGTTTGGTAGACTGTGTATATGGAGCGATTTGATAAAATACAGAGTTGCCACTATCTATGGATCCTGGTCTTTGTAGGCCAAACCTACTCTAACCCACTGCCTCTGTAGCCTTCCTCCCTCTGGGGCTCAGCTCTGCACTCCAAGGATTCAAGGCCCAACTCTGACCTGACACGGCTGTGCCATCTTGTCTTGGACTTCTCGTGAAATCACTTACCTCTGAAAAACAGCTGTGAAAAAGTCTGTAGAACAGAGTTCTGCAAAATAAGAAAGGTAAAATTATAGACAGGAGTAGGATTGTTAGGCTCAGAGACTCAAGAAGAAAAACACCAAAATGGCAAGGTATAAAACCCTAAGGGAAAAACCAGGGAAATGGCATCTCATCAACATAGAGGATTGGCTCGAGGGAGCAGCAGGGATCGACCCTTCCCCTCCCTACTGATGTCTGCTTGGCCAGGAAAGACTCTTCGAGTGCTTTACCAGGGTGTTGAGCCTGCCAACATTTAGCCTAGTAGCTTTGTAAATCCTCTCTCTCTCATGCGTGTTACCCAATAAATATTTGCTTTATGCTTTTAAGTTCTGCTTGCAGAAGCTCTTTGCTGACAACTAAGGTGCCAAAATAAAGTGTCTCAAAGAAGGAGGGTTGCACTGTTCAAGGTAGAAGTAAGGCGCTCAAAGACACATGCAGCACATTAGCAGACATATGGGAGCGAGCCAGGCTTTAGCACTTGGGACTTTTTAAGTGGATGAGGCTGGTAACATCTTCCTAATCTGGGATTTTTACCCAATATTTCTTTGTTATTTGTTTGTACAGTCACTGTGCACAAATAACAGCCATATTCTTGGGCCACTATCAAGACTGACAAGAGATGCACAATACATGCAGACTTTAAGGTCAAAATTTGTTTGCAGGGAACCAATACTGTTACAGAAACAAATACAGTATTTCTGAGAATGAATACTACTTTCCTGAGGAAGAAAAAAAGAGGTAAGGCACAGGTCGACTGTCACTCTAATGTACCCACATTCATCAGATGAAATTATCTCAGTCATTTGGGATTACATCATAACACAGCACTGTCAGAGGATCAGTGTCTCCTGCTCTGACAGTAAATGCTTTGGCTGTTATGTAGCAGCAGGGGATGATCATCTGCCTCTGATACATTAATGCCTTAGTCCATTCTCATTATCCCTCAACTCATGAAAACATTAGAGCTTTCCTCATGGTGAAACTCCTAGTGAAGCGTCTGTGGGAGGCAGAGATGCATATGGGGCATGGTGACAGAGAAAGGGGAAGGCACTCTTTCATATGCCAGCAGAGAAATTATTTAGTCACGTATCCCTCATGCATGTGGTAAATGTTGCTATAAAAGTCCTTTCCAGTTAATAATTAATTTTCTAAATACAAACATTTTCTCTTCTCACAAGAGAAAAGAATCTGCACTCACTGGAAAGCTCATGCCTACTCAAAGCTTCCCCTTGTACATCGTGTCCACTGCAATTCTCTTGTAGCAGCAGCCTTCAAACAAATATCCCTGTGCTGCCGTTGTCCCTGTGTACAGGGAGGATCTCAACCAGCTGTTAGCCATGGAGGGCATGTGTCATGTAGGGTAAGCAAATAAACACTTGCCAACTCATTATGGTATCTGCCAGCTTGCTTTCATGTAATTCTCCAAAAACAATTCTTCAAGATGCCCCTGGATAATCACTGTGTATAGTCAAAAGAGAAAACCCACAGAAACATTAAACTTTAGCCTCAGTACAGGCTTGAAAATGTTGTTACTGTCAGTAAATGCTGTTAGTAATTCCAGCAATAAAAGAAAGAAAATCAGCATCGTATTTAATGAGCTTTTGCCTTGTACAAAGGTATAGGAATGCAGATACTGGGCATGGAAATGCAGGCACCAGCCTGCAAGCCCATGGTATCCCACATGGGGTTTCTGACTTTGATGGAAAGTAATGAGAGTTTGGCAGCTTTGGCCAAATATCCAAGTGCTGTTGTAATTGCTTCACAATCCCCCAGTCAATCTGCCACAAATGTGTGTCTGGAATAGTGGACTCCCAGAGCTAAAGCAGCAGGGTTGATGTGAAGTCAAAACTGACTTTCACAGCTTCTGGCTACAGTGACCCTCAATTGTTGCAGCCAAGACTCAACACCCCACCAATAAAAAGTACGAAAATTAATCTTCAAAGTGCTAATACAAACTGAGGGAAAAATGCCAGCACAGTAGACCCTCAGCACCTTTAAAGTGCACAAGAACTTCCTTGACAAACTCCATGTACTTCAGCTAGTGATCTTTTAATAGTCATTCTCCTGTGTTTGTGTTATGGAAACCATAGTCCAATTATAAGGGGTCAGACTTCATGGTAGTTGTCTTGAGTTCAACAGTTTAATTTACAGATTTGAGTTACTTTATGCAAAGCATCTAGGTGTCTTCTGGATCGCTCAGGCTGAAGAAATGCAGGATCAAGGCTTCTCAGTAGAGGTCAATGCCTCCTCCCAGAATGATGAACTGAAGCTTGGTCAAACTACTTCCTTTACAAAGAGAGATGGAGATGAGATGATATGAGATGAGGGAGAACTGGGATGGGAATTTGAGGCTAGGAGACCAAGGCTTGCTGTTCGTCCACGGCGATGACAGTTGTTGCTGGGAAAGGCCACCATCCTACCGGTGGCCATCCTGTCTCCCTCAGCAATGATTTTTTCAGGCATCAAGCACAGGCAACACAGGCAGCTAGGTTGTGCTGCTGTCAACAACTGCTGTTTTAGCAATTTGCTTTGTCTGTTCCTCCTTTTGATCCTGTGTGAATATTTCCAGCTTCTCTGAAAGAAAGGACTGTTGAGGAGTTACTGAGTGTTATTTCAGGCCCATTGAGCTATGAGTTTTTGTTGCCATTTGAAGATGCTTAAGCTAATGACAGGAACAGAGGCTACCTAAAGTGCAGATGTAGGCAGAAGTTTTAGCAAACAGCTACACTTGCTTATTTGGGGTCCCTATAGTTCACAATTTGCAACTTATCCCGGTTTGAAAATTAATTTCTATTTTGTAAGGTTAATTTTCAGTCAGATCAGTTTCCTGAACTGGTTCCTTGTGTGGCCACAAGAAAACTAAACACCAGCAGAGGGGAAAGGCAGGAACACGTGGAGCAGCCCACGCTTGTATCAGCTTAAGCTGCCATAGAGACACACATGTGGTTATGTACACAACTTCACCTAATTACTGTGTTAAGGTCTTAGACTAAATTTTAAAACATGCCCCACTAAAGTGCAAACCACCCTACTGCTCATCAGCACCTTCAGGCCTCAGACTGCCCGACAGAGTACACATCCTTTAGAGAAATGAAAACATTTATACACTCTTGATCAACACTTGATGAGACTGCAGATATAGCCTTTTCAACTCTTGCAGTCATTTCCATTTCAGGGTTTTATTAAGGGAGAATTCTTTTTTAAATGGACACAGAAAGTAATGTTACACATTTTGTTGATAGATGAAGGTATCTGAGCCTGTCACAGGTGCTGTGTGTGCTCTGCTCTTGGTGCATTTTGTGCCCAAATAATTGGAAAAAAAATAACTTCATAGATTTTTTTTCATGGCAGAAGAATGTGAGACAACTTAACTCTAGACTTTCTAACAGGAAGAAATATTGAGAAAAAGAAAGAAGACTGAAGCATAGGCACGTTCCTCACCAGAGGAAGCTGCTTTTCATCAATAGCAAAACAGTATATACGGTTTGTAAAACCTTTGAATCTTTGTAATTAAAGATGCCATTCTCTGTAGGGATCATCATGCTCTTTTTCTTTCTGCTTACAGGTTTTATGACCTTTTTCCATTTCCAATGTTCATTAAAAGAAACATGAGAGCAAAAGGTTCATCAGCTTTTTATTCATCCAAACCAAATAATCACTTGAATACATTAACTGGCCAAGGTAGGAAGTTCTTTTTAAACTGATCTTGATTTCCACAGATAAATCTGCGCCTACAAGTTGTACGCAGGTTTCCCTTGATGCTTGTCATCCACAGGATGTGGTGAATAACTTGAATCTCATGGCATCCTTTCTGATCCCTGGCTGAGTGAAATTGTTTAAATACACGAATAAGGAATACAGAAACATTTCTATGCACACACACGCTCTTGTTCACAACGCAATACCAATGATCATCTTAGAGGCAGCCTTTCTTCAGACATCCAGTTGCCTGAATATTCATGAATAGGAAGAAGTGGTGTAAGTGAGCTAACCCACCACCATGAATTTTTGACCCAGCTGCCTTGACTGGGGCTGCGTTTAACAGCCTCTCCATCTCAACATTTTCTAATATGCTTATCACTGTGACATGGAGCGCATTTTTGGCTTCCTGCATTGCTGGGGGCGGGGGGCAGGTACATTCCTTGTTATGAAAGCCTTACTGACATTTATGGTTTTGCACTGAGTGGACTAAGCAGGCACATTATTAGCCAGATCTCAGTCAGGACATAACAAGAGAGGAAATCTAACTCTCTCCTCTCACAACATTCAGCTCTCTGGGGATTCATTTATTTCCTCCAAACCTAAGCTGAAGCACAAGCAGCTACTTGAGGCTTGTAACACAAATGGTTTGCAAGTAATGACCCAGTCTCTCCCTGTTCAACTTTTGGACCAAGTGTGAGTGCAAGTGAATGTTGTTTCCCACCTCTTTTGGCACAGCATGGCACCGCTAATCATAACTTTCCCACTCCCCATCTAAGCTCTCTTGTAGGCGGCTGGCAACAGAAATAAGAATCCTAGGGCTCTTTACATAATTTCTCACAATGTCAAAGGAGCATTAACAGAGACAGAAATCATAATGGACTATTCTTTTCCAGCTGTGCCAGAAGCTTATATATTCTCTTGATGCATTAACAGTGGAGCATGAGGATACTAAAGAAATCCATGGATTACAACTGTCAAAATGAAGCTGCTTTTAGGAAATTAAATGGAAGATCACTAGAAGTGGACGGACTAGTTAAGCCAAAAGAAGAAACTACTCAAACCTTCTTCCCAAACCAACTGGGCTACACAAAGTGCTTTAATAGGTTGGCAGACATTAGGAATAGGGAAAGCGCATTAGGGCTCCTAGTGCATCGCGACTTTCCTGGCTCCAGCAGGATTGCTCCCTACACAAGAATCCCTAGTATATCTGGAAGCCCAGTTTTAAATGGGCCAAGGGATGGGTCTGCTGCAGCAATTTCCTTTGGGAAAACGATTTCACAATCCCAGTAAATCTTACCATTAAGAATGCTTCCTGACCTTCACAGTGAATTTTCACAGGCCTTGATCTTCATACACTCAAGCAAGTTCGCTTAGCCTTTTTTCTTTCCTTTCTTCTGCAAATCACAGCCAAAACAAGAAGCAGAGGTTGTAAAATTCTTATAGGAAGGGTTTCAGAGTTGGGTTTTTTAGTATCTCTAATCCCACAAAAATGGAGGGATTGTGTCTCTCTGACCACCTCCTCTCCACCATCTCTGCCTTGAAAGTTCAGCAAAGCTATCACACATTTTATCCTCATTTTCTGAGTGATGCCGCTGTCATCAGCCTTTTACTTCTTTAACCCACTATTACCTACACATCTTGGCTTTAATACCTAAATAATTTTTCATTCCCAATGCTCTGGGCCTTCATCAATAACATTCAAATCTTTCTTAAAGACTTATTTTCTTGTAAGATCATAAACCTTAATCTTCATCAGTGTATGGCATGTACATAATTCGATGTGACACACAGATAGATAGATAGCATCCCAAGCTAACACCTCCCAAGAGACCTCCCCATGTAGTTTTCCTCTTTGGATGTATTGATTATAAATTTCTCCCCTGGATACAGCCTCTCCTTATTTGCTCCTTTCAGGTGAGCAACCCTTCATTTGCTAGACAATAAATAACATCATTAATGCAGACAACAAAGACAGACTTTTAAAGAAAATGAATGCAAACCAAATTGCTGTGGCTGCAACCTGTATTTGTCATGGGTGTCACATGTCTGCCTCATTCCTTCTTTGTTCCAGGAGGGCAAAAGTCAACAACACCAACAAAACCAGACATTTTAGTTGTGTCTGGTACTAAAGTCTTTGCATTTCATGATCTGTGTCTCTCTTCCCTTGGGTTATTAAAAATATAAAAGGCAATATCATGTTTGTTGCGGAATATTGAACTGGTGTCACCCAAAAGAATCTGGTCTTACTGTGTGCAATTACTTTCCATCTTTCTGTCTTCCCTCTCTGCACCCAAAGAATGTGCTTTGTGACTCTAGTCGAGTGAAACCCAGAGTGTCAACTGGAAAGGAGATAGGAGCAACACCACCACCTACTCAGAAAGGCATATCTGAGCTTTCATTTAAACTTGTCAACAAACATAAAAGCTTCTCCCTCATTTTGCAACTTTTCCTCCTGTAAATTTCTCAGTTATTCTGTTCTGCTCTATTTTGTACAATCCTCTTCTTTCAGTGAAATTGGCAATGGCTTAAAAAAAAAAAAGTCTATTTGATGTTTTGGGCTGCTGAAACAGAAGAACAGATGGTAGCAGAGACTAACAGGAGACCTCTGGAGACAGTCCTGGAAAAAAAAGAGTGAAAAATGTTGTTTAAACTACCAGTATTAACTGAAAAAGAAAGAAAAAAAGTTCCTATAATCTGCCTCTAAAATAAGCTGTTCACTGTAGAAGCGTATGTTTGTATTGTATTACTAGTAATTTCATGGTGGGCAAAGCTAAATGATCTCATATTTGACATAGGCTAAAAGCAAGAATTACCATGGCTCAGCTGACTTCTAGGAGCTTGTTCAGCTGCACTAAATTGTAAATTTAAGCTCCCACACAGATTAGTTAATCCAATGCAATGTTTCAATACTAAAGTATGCTGGACTAGAACAGAAGAGAAGGAAAGGTGCCCTGTTGACCTCCATGACTGATCATTCACTAACATCTTTAAAATTGTCTGCCTAATTTCTTACACTGTGTAATGCAGCTCAGAAATCTTTGACTCCAAGTCAGATTCACATTACCTGAGTCCAGCAAGAAAACATTATTAGTAGAAGAAAAAAATACCTACTCTCCAAAAAACCAAGAATTTACATTTGCACTACATATAGTCTGATTATTCTTCCTGTATACCCAGGCTTATCTCTGCCATATTATTCCTATATATTCTCCTTATCCTTATTTCTAGTTACAAATATCATTTTAGACCTGGAAAACTTCTCCTTACAATTTTCATTGAATCAGATAACTTCTTATGAGAATGTTTATCTCAAAGAATAAGCATTTTCTGACCAACAGAAGAGTTTTATTCGATCATCTGTGTATTAGTGTCATACTTTTCTAGCCTCAAATTGTAATGAGGCAACATATCAGACCTTAGACTGTGGAAAAACATATGGCTGTTGTGCATAACAGGAAGAGTAAAAAAGAAAGTTCAAAACCTGACAACCTGGGAGTAACTCTCACTCTGTCTCTGTTGTGAGACCATGAGGTGTATGAAGTATCATGGCATGTAGACCTTTTCTTTCCATCTTTGGAGTGACCTACAAGAACATAACCCTGATACATAATTCAATTGTATTATTATTTCTTTAATTTCCACGAAGGAAGTTATTTTGCAGAAGAAATTTAATCACACACAATGACCCAGGCTGCTTTCTCCACTTTCACTCCCTGTTAACTTCTAATCTGCACTCCTACTACCAATAAATACAACTAATTGCACCTGTCCAGAAGAGACAAATTATGCTTCAGATTCTCAGAGATCACTTGCTTTGAACTTTACCAGCAGAGACCCAGGGAAACAAACACAAAACAGATAACCTCCAAATTCCAGGGGAGGACTCATGAATATGTAACCTCCAGGCATCTAATGACTTCCAGGTGCACATCACCAACTAGCTCATCCTTAATTAATTAGCCAGCTGGCCTGGTTTGTCAGCAGCAGTAGAACAGTACAGGCACAGCTTCAAGGTAGGTTGTGTGGTTGGACTTCCAGCTCTATCTGAGATCAGAGAAAGCAGGCAAACTCCTGCTACGGAAAGAGCATTTCCTACAAGTAGAGGCATGCCAAAAATCCAGTTACATAATAAATCCAGTGTTATTCTTGGAGAGTACAGCAATAGTCTTGGTGAAAGACAAATGCACCACTTTCATCTTCTTATCTCAGTAATCAGACCAAGGAACATAGAAATTGCAATAGGAATAGCTGAATATCCTTCAGAGTAAAATAAAAACTCTCTTGCAGACAACTCACTTTTCTTTAGGATGTGATTAATGAGAACACTTGTTAAGTACCTTCCTTATTCAGTTTATTTTCTTTAGCTTGTCTCTGTTTGTACATCATGATACAAGCTGAAGCTAGAAGGAAGTGATTACCACTTGTATTAATGTTAAAGATGAACCACTAAGAAAAAGAACAATATTACAAATCTCTCAAGAAAATGTTTTTGACGATCCACTGGAGCATGAGTATCTGAAATGAGTATACAGAAGGGGAAGTGCAATGAAAGTTTTTGGAGCAACCAGATCTATGTTCATTACTCAAAAGAGGGCATGTTGTTTAGAATTATCAGGCACTGGATACCAGTGATTTACCCCAACCACAAATGAGAAACAATGCTGGACCAGTCAGTTAGTAAAACGAGTTTGGTTAAGTATAGAGGATGCAGCTGGGTAGCATTAGAAATCAACAAATTCAAACCAGTCATGTTGCATCGTGTTTGATACAACCAGAAAGCTTTAAATATGGGAGTTGGAAACATCTTTAAATTATTTAACCCTTTAGGGATTTATTCTTTTTAGTTGCTAGTTAAGAGAAAAACATGGACTTTGAGATAAAACAACATGTGACAACTGTTTTGTGTATCAGATCCAAGACCTGGTACTCCCAGAGTGTTTAGTTTCCAGTAAAGCAAACATGCCTTGCTACTTCCGGTTTTATTTTCATCTGGGCTGGAATGGATCTCAACAGCTTCTCTTTAACTAAAGCACATTTTTGCTAAAGAATCATTCCAGGAAGGAATATGGTCTTGCTCTTGAGACATCAAGGAACAGAGAATCCACCACTGTCCTTGGTTATTTTTCCCTACTGCTCAAATTTTTGCTTTATATCTAATTTGATTTGATTTTTTTTTTCCCCCTGGCTTCAGTTTATACTTTCTGACTCTCATTATGTTGTCCTCCACTAGATTAAAGAACCCTTTACCACCAGGCATTTTCTTCTCAGGAAGGTACTTACACACTGCAATCAAGTCACTCCTTTAGGAAAAACTAAAGAGATTGAGCTCTTAAGTCTCTCGGTATAATGCTTTTCTCTAGCACTTCAATTATTTTTTCAATGTTCTCTTTAAAATGTAGACACTTTGGCTGGACTCAGTATTCTGGTATTGGCTCTCACTACACAGTGTACAGAGTAAATCCCTCCTTAATCCTACTTGTTACTCCTTCTTACATTTCCAGGGACTGAGCATTTTTGTTTTTTGGGTTTTTTTTCCCCACAGCAGTGTTCTGGGAGTCTCATGTCACATTGCTTTTCAACTCTAAGCCCTATGTCTTTTCCTCCGTCACTACTTTCCTGGGAACAGAGCCTAATTCTGTAACCCCTGTATGCATTCAGTTTTCTAGACATACAACTCTGACTTAGCTTATTTGAATTTTTATCTCTCTCATGAATGGGCTTTATTTTCCAGGTAATTCAGACCACTTCTCATGATTGCCTTCTTCTCACTGGTATTTACCATCAGTCAATTCTTTGTGTCATCTTTGAATTTGAAATCATCAAGGATTTAATATTTACTGCTAGAAGACTGCAAAAAAATGCAAGTGGCTTGCATATAGTACTGATCATCACACAACCCCACCAGAGATCATCTAAATATAGATGTAGGCTACAGGTGGGATAGTGAAAAATAGTGTGTCTTATTGTCCCCTTAACCTTGGAGTAGACGCAAGGCAGAAGCAGAATTTACTTTAATCCATAGGAATTGAGTCCTAACTGTGTTTTGATTTGACAGCCCAAGTAATCAAAAAGAAAGAAGCAGGGAAAACAAGCAACTGTGTTTCTTCTTGTATCTCTCATTACCTCAAAAGCATTTTCTCATGAAGATTCTTCTCCACCATAATGCTTCTGAATTAGTGGAGGGTTTGAAAATTTATTTCAGTCAATATCTCTCACCTTGCATGTTTTCCACAAAGAGCTGAATCTGAATCCCATTTGTCCTCTCCCTTTGAGGCACCAGAAATCTGAATCTATATTCTGTACCCTGTTGCAAGGAGAGGCTTTGTATAACAGAATAAAGTGCAATATGAATTAGAGAGACAGTAATTGGAGGATACAAAAGTTATCATCAGCTCTTTAGAATGAGAAAGTGTGTATCTTTCATCAATCATGAGACTCTGCAACACAAAGGTGTTTCTTAATGGAACTGGCTTGAAATTGAAGATAATTTTGTATGAATTTTTTCATGTTTTTGGAAAAAAGTCTTATTTCACAGTGAAGATTTTGTAACTCCTTCTCTTGTCATAATTATAAAGAAATAGGATTTCATGTAGAAGCAACCAAAAAAGAATCTTCTGGCTTGCCAGCTGCTTATCTAAGAAGAATTTTCAATATGATTTTGCTTCCAAAAGAGAGAAAATAAAACTAGCTCTTGCCTGGTAACTCCACTGAAGAAAATGTGGGGTCCTGGGCTTACCCTTCATCCTTCATCTTCAAGCTTCAACGGTAAGCCCGAAAGTGAGAGTTAAGACCCCTCCAGTTGGGCAGCCTACATCCAGCTTTTGAAACTGGTGCTGATATACACTCTCAAGAGGCAGCTCTTATTCTTTCCTGAAGCATATCTTCCATAGTAAACTCATCTGTTTTTATTCTAAATTATCTGCCACTATGGAATAACATAACAACTGGCAATATTTTCACTGGCTATGTGAAGAAGATTAAAACCTCTTATTTCAATGAAAACCTATCACATACGTTGGTACTTTGGCAACTTAATGGAGAATTATTGAAAGACTGAATTTGGCAAATCTGGATGCATATTCAATCTCCTAGAGAGTCTTGAAAGGGATTTCTGGGTTTGGGAGTGAGTGAAAGATACTTCAATAAAGTCACAAGGGGTGGAAATCCAGGAGATCTTAGTCCAGTTTACTGTGAAATTACTTGTTACTGTTCACATATTTATTTTCAGTAGCGCTCAAGAAAACAGCTCTATCACTAAGTAAAACATAGGGTTTTTCAGAGATTTTGGTTACACGCAGTCTTGGCAGTCTCTCTTTAAGATAAAAGCCTGTGAGGCTAATTTTCAAAGATTCCAACTTCAGATGCACGAATTTCAACTGATAAAATGGCCACTGCATTTCTGGAGAGAATATCCTTAACTTCTACTGTAGCTGGGCATGGTCAATAGTCCTGAAAATCTGGCACCGAATTCTCTGAAGATGAGCACCCAAAACTGAACCATTAAAGTTTAGTGTCCTTATTTGAAAGTCTTGGCCTAAGTGTTCCTGTGTCTTTCATTCTCCATCTGCAAAACAATGTACAAGGATTGTCCATGACCTACCTTACACTCACCTCCCCCAGCTCGGCTTAACTTATTATTAATGTGAATAAATTATTTTCATCTGAGATCCTGGGCAAATGTACTGATACCAAAACATTATTACTTTGCCTCCTAAGGCAAATGGATGGTCACTTCCCTTTGATACTATACACATTGTTTGCTGTGCAAACAACAGTTCTTGTGTGTCATCATGAAATGTCTGAAAAAGGGTTAAAAATATCACCAAACCATTATTCTAGCCATGTCCTACTAATAAGTTATTCTACTGCTACCTATAGGAGCAGTTATGTGAAATCAATGGCTACAGTTCAACTTACTTTCAACTCTGAAGAGTAAGGATGGTTTTAGTTTAAATATTTAGCTTTCAAAGCTTCTGGGCAGGATGAGAAATAATTTCCCTGCTTAGTTTTGCTAGAGTGGTATGTTATTTGAAAGCAGAAAGAAGAATAAAATGGACCAGAAGAATAAAAATGGCTCGTAGATTCCATTGGGTTCACAGTGGAGCTCTAAGCTGAGGAATGGCCCCTTATCATTTTAAACTATTTCTTCCTGTGATTCTAGCAGATTTTGAAAAGACACAAATGAAAAAAGATCCATGTTGCTGTTCACCTTTCCTGTGTTTTGTTTTGTTTAAGTTCCTGCACTTTGCTGTGGTGAAGGATTAATCTAACCCACTTAGTTCACCTCCTGGCTTTTGTGCAACATTGCTATCACCATGAACAATGCAAGTGGCAAGTAGACCAAAGCTGTGTTGTAAATATTCTTGCAAATGACATTTCCTAGTGCTTCCACTGCTGTTCATTCATGTTTTTCTACCTGAATATGCAAGTGAGAGCATGGCAATGCTCACAAAGATCCCCTCTTCCAAGATTTTCCTTGCTCTCAAAGTCATTTGGAAATCTGCATTCACTGATGTCATAGCAATTCATTGCGTGTACTGCCAAAGTCTGCAAATGACTGCGGAGGAGAACGGGATTTCTGTACATCTTCCAGGCTGAACTGCATGACATTACAGGTAAATACCACAATGGAAGAGAGCTATTTGCCCACCTAACCATCAAGTTTATTTTCAATGCTTGAGTTTCTGTTTCTAGTCCACATCAGCTCCACATGATCCAACCCTGGGCTTTCTGTATTCTTCAGCAGATGCTCTATGCAGTCCATTGACTATATAGAAAGCTAAGGCTCCTAATTGAAGCTTGCAAGTTATACGTATGAGTAAAGTAATCAGAGCAAATCTCAACCTATCCTCCTCCCCCCGATCACCCAACTTCTTTGAAAGTCAGCAAATCCTGCAGTGGGATTTTTAGTCATTTCATCAGGTTTGGGACTCAGCCTGCAGTCAATCAGAAATAGTTTTTCATGTCTTTTTCCAATATGCCATTTTGTCATCAGAGCCTGGCAAGTCCCGAAGAGACAGATCCCTGGCTTAGCCAGTAGGAGAAATCCCTCTCATGATACCCTCACAGCATAATCTTAAAACCCTTCCTGAAACTTGAGATTTGGATAAAGCTATTTCAACCCTGCCAGCAAGGGACACTGCAAAACAATAAGAATTTCCCTCAAAACACTTTGTGGGGATATGTGTACAAGTGCCTGCTTGTAAAGCTCTCTCAGCCCTGGGGAGGGGGAAGCAAACAGGAACTATACATTGATATCAAACAGGGTAAAAAATGTATGTTGGATTTCAGGCAGATTGTATTTTCCTGTCTTGTTTAATCTCTGTTGGGGGAGAGAATGGAGATTTGTGCCTGAATTGTTTGCTTTTCTCCTTGTCATTACCCATATAACAGCTTAAACTTTCTCCTTCTTAATCTGAGGTGACTTACAGAGGTTCCCTATCAAACACAGACACTATACAACACTGTATTAGATTACACACTTTGTCAGAAAATTGGCACTTTAGGTACTAAACGATAGCCTGTGCTCTGCAACCATGCTATCATTCTTGCTCTAAGATCTTGTCAGAGCCTATAAATTAAGCAGGATTTGGCCCTGGAGTTACATGAAAGGGAAAGCTGTAGGAAACAGGAGGATGCTGCCTCAACTCACAGGACTTATTTGAGGGAAAATTCTCTTCCATCTGACCCAGGACGGGACTACCATCCCAGCACAGGCTGTCTATTTTAACCTATGTGTTACTGAATGAGCAGCAGAATTAGGATGCTACCTAATGCTATTCCTTGAAGACTCTGTATCATGAGTGTCTCCATCCATAGGAGCTGCATCTCCTACTCTGGTGCTATGGCACCAAGCTATAAGAGATGCTGCCCAAGTATGCACTGGCTCTGACAACAGCTCCTCTCCACAAGGCAGTAGGTCACTGCTCTGAGAAGGTGAGCCAGCATTGCCCAGAAACAGCACTGGAGTTACTGCAGAAAAAGGAGGATATTGTCAGCCAGCTCACCCCTATGCCACATTCCCATGTACATTTTAACCTCAGGGATGGGAACTGAGGAATCCTTACACTTCAGCCCCTTGCTAGCCTGCTACTGAAGGAGGTGGAGGAAGCCGTTTGACGCTGCCTGTAACTATGAGAAAGACTCAGTCAGAAAACGGACAAAGAATGATGCTCTGGTGCAATATTCTTGGCATCTCCAAAACTACTTTCATCCAGTGGTGTATATCCCACAGCAATTAGGCATAAAACTAAGGATGAATATAATTTGGACTGGCAGCCTTCCCAGAAGGAGTACCTAAATGCTGTCTTCACATCTGCAGGTATGTTTATTTCAGGGACGGGTAGCCGTACCATCTACAAAGTTCTTTGCTATCCCAAAAAAAGGAGACATTCCATTTCGAAGAAATTATTAGGCCTGTATGGTGCAGTGGTTTCAGTCAGACAAAGTGCATGCAAACCACATAAATGATCACAGAACGTGCCAGCAGTGCTATGTTCCTTCGCTGTGCAAGGACGCGAAGCATCGGTAGCTTTGCTGCAGCCATGTTGCTGCAGGATGTAAGCGAGGCTATGTTTGTGTGCAAAATAAAGGCGTAAAAAACACAAGGCGGTTTGCAGGAACACACAAGTCCTTCTTCAGGTCTGAAACAGAAGTAATAAGATTTTGAGTTAACGACAAATAAGGAACATTTGCTTCAAGTTTAAATGAAGTTGTTTTGAATGAAGGCCTTGTGGAGGAGAGGGAGCAGGATGTCAAAACTCCCTGGTTTGTGGCAGCTGCTGCATTGCCCTTTCTTCTTGTGTTTGAGCAACAGTGAGGGCTAGCAGTGCGAGGACAGGATGACAGCAATGCCATTTTCCCAGCCAGCAGCCAGATGCATTCAGGCCGTACACCCCTGTTTCAAGCTTAATGCAAAGGGCTGTGCAAGTGGCCGGTTGCCCTTTGACAAGGCGGAGTTCCTCCTTGCCCAGCACTTGCGAGGGTGCGACTCAGCCCCTGTCAGCATGGATTCACAGAGCAAAAAAGAGGGTGGAGGTAAAGCAGGCCCAGAGCCATCCTGCACAGGGGCTCCTCCAAGAACTTTCCTGCCGCTGCCAGCTCGAAAGGAAAGCTTATGAAAGAAGCAGGCAGCATAAGGCAGCACCTGCCCTGGAAACCGGCCTGGCTGGCTGGAGTGTATAGTTACAGTGCTCTCTGGTGGCAGATGAAATGCTCACCCACCTTCTCAGCCTGCAAAGAAAGGGATGGATGTGCTGAATTTCGAGCCTCTCTTTTCCGTGTGAGTACGAGGTGATGAAGTCTAGGAGCATAGGCAAATATACAGACAAGCACAGATATGCATTTTAAAATCCGTGGAAGGGTTGGGCAGATACTACTCCAATCAAAATTCTCAGCACAGCAGCAGTGCTTATACTTAATAGCTTTGGGAAAAGCAAAGGCTTTTCTGCTCTGTCACACGGGCACATTTTTTGTATGAAAATGGATGCCAAAAGCAAAAAAAGAAATACTTTCTTGTCTCTAAGTGAATGCCCACATGCCAGTTGCACCAGCACGAAAACTCTTGGCACAACATGACACAGAACAGTCATTCCCGAAGTGCCTATAATCTGCAGATCTCCAAACACTTTACACAGCTCTCTGATGAAGTTTAGAGTGTCATAGTAAAGTAAATATTCATATACCTTGGACACAACTGTAGAGAGGCTAAGAGACTTACAAGTTGAAATACAGCAGGGAATATTGGGTTTTGGTCTCTGCCTCCTACCAGTGATGCCAGACTTCCAAACACCAGAAGCCGCATGCCAGACTCTTAGATTTCCTTCTGAGTCACCAACTGCAGGCCATGAAGGGTTTATCAACACAGAATGACAGAATGACAGAATGGTTGAGGCTGGAACGGACCTCTGGAGGTCATCTGGTCCAATCGCCATGCTCAAGCAGGGCCACCTGAAGCTGGTTGCCCAGGACTGTGTCCAGATGTTTTTTGAATATCTCCAAGGATGGAGACTCCACAACCTCTCTGTGCATCCTCTGCTAATGCTTGGTCGTCACCCTCACAGTAAAAAAGTATTTCCTGATGTTCAGATGGAACCTCCTGTGTTTCAGTTTGTGCCCATTGCCTCTTGTCCTGTCATGCATGTCCTTCCACGTTGCACATGTACACCAGTATTCCATATTTCATAGCACACAAGCATTTCCTACATCCAAACCCACCTGTACTGGCCACTGGATGCTTTAAAGGAGTTCCTACTGCTGGGTACAGCAGCAGTTGACCAACAGCCCATTAGAAGGAGTACCTATCCATCATGAGGGATGTAATGTTTTGCTTCGTTTATATGGGAAACAGACAAACAAGAAGACTTTTCAACAACTGAATGCAAGCTTTCCTTGCTACAGTGAGGGATGATTTCTAACATATTAATAATTATAAGTAAGTATTTTCATTTCTCAGTGTCCACTGTGGCACCTCTGCCAGGGCTTTGCTGGCAGACCTGAACTTGCACTGACTATGCACTGAATCAAGCAAAGGCGAATTGGGCCATAGGCAGAGGCTATGTATACATATGCTCGACACAACTTCAGCAAGTAGGTTACTGCCACAGGAGTGTGACAACATATGATATTGCTGGTTTGGAGGGCAGGCAGACAGCACCTGTCGCAAGTCTTCAGCCTATACAGAATATAGAATTAGACATTTTAAAATGAAGAAATTTCTATTAGGACACAACCAACTAACAATTCTTGAACTCAGTCATGTATATTTTACACCAGAGAAACTAAGCTGAGGCCATAAGACAAGCAATAGACATCATCTGGATTCACAAACCTGTAATTCAATGCAGAACTTGCTCTCACCTGTGAGGTTGAGACTGAAGCATGGAAAGCTAAAATAATAATAATACTAATAAAAAAGTTGAAGGTACTTCCCAACTCCAGTACCCAGTCCAAGTCCCATTTTAAAAGCCCTAAGAGTTGAATCTAAAGACTTAGACACAGAGTCAGTTCAGACTTAAGCTGCCACACAGTACCTGAGTCCCACTGGCTGTTCAGATACAGGCTCTCAGCTCAAGGCAAATGCAAGAAAGCTCAACTTACCTCAGAGTCAAAAAGATTTAAGTTACACCGAAATATTTTGTGTTTGCTGTAGGCTAAAAGAGTACCTAGCCCAGCTGATTTTTGGTAACCTTAGCATACATGTGATTTTTTTCCCTCATCAGGTCAGTCACATTCCCACTGAACTCCCTGAAGGGGATCTAATTAAGCCAGGTAAATCGTTGTGTATGAGCTGGATGTCCCTTTTCACTCTCTACAAAATACACACACTTCTTCAAGCATTTGTGTGGTTTGCTTTGAATAGACAATATTAAAAATTAAACATTTCATACTGATTTCTTTTAAATAAGTCATAGAAAAAATCCACAGCCAATGCATAAGCAATCAGAGAAAACAAGAACAGAAGAAAATTGCAGTATAAGATATTTGTCAGAAACTGTTCACTTGTTTTTATGTTGATCTCTCCAGTATCAGCCTGAGAGAGATGGGGCGGGGGGAATAACACCACATAGAAGAGATACACTTTACTAACTCCTTGATCCCCAGAAGCAGATATCTGCAACACTTCATGCTGTAAGATTCACAGTAGGTTTTACTGTTGCTATGGTTATTCAAAATCTTTTCAACAGGAGAGAAAGAAATTCTCCAGGTCTCTGCAATAAATAGTAACACAGCCATCTCACTGCCAGGCTCTCCACATGGGGGTAGGCTTCAACAGCATCACCCTAAATCTAAACATCAAACATCAAATTAAGGTCACTTAAATATTTATGAAGAATGAAAACTGACAATCGCTTAAGGTAGAAGATGGAGATGGTGTGAGGAGAAAAGAAAGAAAAAAGAAAGAAAGAAAGAAAAAGAAAGAAAGAAAGAAAGTAAGAAAGAAAGAAAGAAAGAAAAAAGGGGAAGGAAGGAAGGAAGGAAGGAAGGAAGGAAGGAAGGGAGAGAGAAAGGAGGGGGAGGAAGGAAGCCCACATCTTTAGAAATGTCCTTTTCCCAATTTTGCAAGTATAGTCCCAAAACACTGAGTGGATACAGATCTCAGGAGGTACGGAAATAAATTTGAGTTCTGTCACTAACTATAGTGTTTTCTTCAGCATCTATACTGTAAACTCAATAGAAATGCTAACATTTGAATGAAAGTATTAACTAGTGAAGTCAGTGCTGAGCAGGAAAAGGCTCACAATACATTTGTTATCCCCTCAGGTGGCTGATTAGCAATGTAATGTAATGAGTTATTTAGCTGATGCATGGTTTTCTTCCCCATCCATTTTTTTTATATTCTTCCCCACTCCTTCAAACAGGCAACGGGCTTGAGTTTTCTAAAATATGAATCAAATCAAGAGTCATGATTTCACCACTTCTGTTATTCAGCAACATTATATTCGATGCTAGACAGTTCTGTTCATTCTTCCCTAGCTGGGACTAACAGTTCAGTGCAAAAACACAGAGCGACTTGGATGCTACCACCTAAATACAGACTATATCATGTCAAGGAAGGCTGCAACTCAAACAGGTCTCTGGTGACAGAAAACTTACTCCGGTGTCTTCACTTCAGCATACCATGTTCAGAGGGCTGTGCTGTGCAGTGTTTTCACCTCCCACAGTATAGGCTCAACCCCCAAATCAGGGATGCATTTAATGGTCTCATGCAAGACTCCATAAGAGCACATCACTATGATGTAGAGTCATGCTTTCTGCTTTCCTTCTCCTATTCAATAATTTTCTGCTTATTCATCCAAGGTCACATTAGTTTTCAGCAACAGCATCACACTGAGAGCTCTTGTTCAGCCAATTAGCCACCCTGACTTCTAACTCCTTTCAGGGTCATCGTTTCCCTGGAAGCAAGTACCCACTCTGCGTGTGTAGCCTATCGTCCTTGTTCCCAAACACACGACTTTGCATTTGGCTACATTAGCATTTGTGCTGGTTAAACAAGACCCACTTCCCAAATGAACTAGATTGATCTGTCACTGTTTACTCTTACTGATATTGTATCCTCTGCAAATTTTACAGGCACTGATTTCCTCACTTCTGAACCATCAATAAAACCACTGAATTGTATTAGGCTGGAAAAGATCCCCATGGAACGCTGCTGGAAATACCCTCTGTGGATGATGATTCCTCATTTACAATTCTTTTTTTGAAATCCATGAGCCAATTATAATCTACTCATTATGCGCTACATTAATTTTGCATAGTTCTAATTTTTTAATTGGAATGTCATGTGGTACGAAGTCAAATGCTTATGAGAAGTGCAGGTAGATGTCAGCACAGCTCCTCTTATCAGCCAACCTTGTCAAAAAAAAAAGTTGTGTTTGCTTAAGCAGATCTGTTCTCCATAAAGTGAGGTGTGCAACAGTTGCTGCTTAAGACTGTGGGTTGAAATAAAATGCTGCATCTGGACTCTTAATGAGCAATGAGGAACTGTAGAAGCAAAATTTTAAACGGGAAGCAGATCGGTTGCATTTTTTTACTGCCAAGCGCAAAGGTTTTCAATCACTGTTCACTGCATTTATTTATAATATATACTACGTTAAAATTCAAAGTATATGTGGAGAAAGGACTCATTGGGGATCTCTCAGCACTTCAACTCACAAACACCTACCGTTGTGGTATAACGAGATGAACTGAATAGCACATTTTCTTCCTCCCTCCTCATTCTGGTTCACTAGCTCCTGTCCGTCATCTCTAAGGAGACCTTGTAGAAGAGTCTGTCTCAGCTTTCACCTCTGTGTAGAGAACATGCCCTGGAAAGGGCAAAGAAAGCATCATGTATTGATGAGACTTGATGAGAAAACTAGAAGATAGTTTTCATCTTAGGCTGTAACTGAACTACTGCGTGAGAAACAGAGGCGGGACCTTCGCTGGTCAGTTGATCTCTGAAGTTCTAGAGGCCTGTCTCACCTATTTCTGCATCACCTTCTAGATGTCTTCTGCATCACCTTCTGCATCACCTAGGCAGATTACACAATGGCTGCTGTGCAGTCTGAACCTCTCACAGAAGTCCTAGCAACTCAAAGGATAGTTACTTGAGATGGGGCGACAGGACCCCCCCTGAAAAGGGGGGCTCCCTCTCTTCCTCCTCGTTCCCCTCCACCCATACACACCCAAAAGTAGTGCTGGTTGGACTCCCAAAAAGATGATTCAGTTTTCAAGACCGTGAGACAACTAGCCTACAGAAAAGTTAGATTAAGTAAAGCACTGGAGAGAGGGAAAAGATGGGACTGCATGATAAAGAAGCTGAAGGTGAAGAGAAACAGAACAGTAGGAAAGGGAAGAGAGACCTTTTCTTCCAGTGTCAATGAACTACTAAAGCCTTTCAGCTACTTCTGAAAGGACAATGCAAGCTGGGCTGGTTTGGTTCTGTTCCCTGAACAGCATGGTGACTGCCAAAGAACAAAAGGAAGTCATCTGCTCCTCTTCCTACCATGACCCTATAGAAACTGAAGACCTCTCATGCTAGGAGAGGTCTGCCCACCAGTTTTGGGCAATTTCAACTCCTCTCTTGAGCACCAGAATGTAGTTGTGATGATTCAGTAAACACTTGTGTTACTCACTGTACTGAATCATTGCCTTAGAGCAGTGCAAGGAGCTTGAGGCTGGTAAAGCTGCTATGTTCTTGCCCAAAAGAAAAGCGATCATCAGTGCCTTTTTTTTGTAAAGAGAATTAAGACTGTCAGACATCATATTCTGTCACAGCCTAGATAATTACATCTGTACCTGAATTCTCATGCCTTATAATTGGATAATAATTTTATCTCACTTTTCTAGTATCAGTAAATAATAAACTTGGGTGCAGTTTAACAGCTGTTGTGTGTACATATATATCTATTTTAACAAGAGGCTGCTTTTCAATAGTAAATTAATCGCTATGTGTATGCATGTACTGCCATACATAGGGAGTCAGGTCCTCTGCCACTTCACAGATGCTGTTGATGGGCTATAGTTTGCAATACAACTTGGAATTCTTTCTCTGAAATTGCTAGGCAGTCTATGGAGTAGCAAGGAGTAACAACAATAATAACTCAGCACATACGAATTTATGTACAATTAATGCTTTCTGTAATAATTTAAAGATACTGATTTTAAATACCAAATTTCTTTCAGTTGTTTACCATAATGACAAATTCCTTTTTTCAAGGAAAATGCATATTTCCTGACCCCAAAGCCAACATAAAGCAAATTGACCAAAAGCACTATAAATTATCTGAACACAGAAATGAATTTGTTGCCAGGGTCCAATTTTGAAGCCCCAACTCATAGTATTGAATAACTCAGATTCAATACCACGTGGTTCTACATGCTATCAGTAACCAGAGGACCCACATAAGAAATACAGTACTTCTCTTGATGTATAAGATTTTACCAGTTAGTTTGAATCTTTCTGTGTGATTTACCATGTGCAATTACAGTCATACCTATGCAATCCCATTGAAATCAGTATAGTAACAGTCACCATATAAAAGACATCACTGGCAGGCACTGTACATAAACTTGAAACAGATAGCTTTAACAGAGGACAGATTGATCTAGTACTGGAAGTCACTCCTTCTAAATTTAATACCAGACCTGACTTTGATTTGCTTTAGTTCTCTTGGATATAATAGCAGCCTTGTGATCTCAAGCTCATGATGCTATTAACTCACTTAATACAGATTTACTCACTTTTAAGAATTCATAATAGCTCCCTGTGGTCATTTCGGTCACCTCTTAAAATCAAGGTCTCTCTGGACATTCCTTCAAGTAATTTATGAATGGGTCAATGAAACTGTTAATAACTCCAGCTGCCTTCTCTCACTCTCCTCATGTTTCAAAGCAGTGAGTTTTACTCCCTTCTAATGTGGATATCAACATTTTTTGCTTGGCTTAGGATGGGTGATTGCTATTGTTTCTGAACTACTGCACAAATAAGAAGATGTGGATTTGAGCAGACTTTTCTAACGTCCTACAACATAGGGCAGAATTTGTCATTATGGTAAACAACTGAAAGAAATCTGGTATTTAAGAGGGCAGAAGGGGAGGATACACTTAATGTTGCATAATTCACTGAGATGCAACTCCATACCACTGCACATGCCTGTATGAGTGAGTTTTAGATTCGTACAGTGTTGTGTTTGCTAACCATTGATAGGACATGCAAAATACTAGGTCTGTACTGCTATAAAGAAACTGGTGTTTATGATGACTGATCTTTAACTAGTTGCTGTATTAATTCAGTTCAGAAAGTGACTGTGCAGCCAGTAATGCCGCAGATCTGTTCAGTGACAGTGAGCTGTGAGGTTGGCTGAGCTACTGAGGAAACTCACCCTTATTGCTTGATTTGCCATTTGAGAACCGTGAAAGTGGTGATGAGCACTATGAGGTTACAAACCATGCACTGTCTGGAGAATATATGCACAGCAGGGAAAACTTATAGAAAAACAAACTGTAACAGCCTGAGAACAAAGGTAGTTTTGCAAGCTAGGCCACTGTAACTGTATCATGACCTGGTAAGCCTGGGCTAGTCTCTTGCTGATGTTCTGTTGACCTTGTAAGAGCACCAGTTTTGAAACCACAACCAGGAAAATTCATGGTTCAGAGTTGGAACATTAAACTTTTTCAGGCTGACTTAAACCCAGGTTTCCTCTCAGACAATAAGCAGATATGTATGTCCATGTCCATGTTACTTGGTATTCTGCCCAGGTTTACTTACTCTAAATCTAAGCTGCCCTGATGGATATATAGAGACTTGTAATAGAAATATTAAGATTAACACAAACTAAGTATGAATGGCAGTGAATGTGTGCAAGCACCCGGTGAAACAGTAGAAGTGTTAAAAGAATTGTCTGCATTGATAATAAAGGATACTGTTCCCAGAAACAGAAATGAGAAATGTGCTGTTCATGTCAAGACCAGAAAGCCTGCACCCTGGTAAGATCATAGCATAGATAGTCATCAGGGGGAGATCCTACACTTTGACAACAGGAGGATGGCATCAAGGTCACAGCACATCACATATGCCATTCCTTTTCTTGTTAGCCCAAGAGGAAAACTGACTACAGCTACACAGACATGTATATATGCCTAACACATATTATAAACAAGACAAAATGGACAAGGAGCAGTAACCTTGCTTAAGATTTACGGAGACTTATGCAAGATTCTGTATCAGAGGAACAACCCCATAATAACTATTGACTCCCAACGAGTATAAAAGACCAGTCCCCAAATTAATTTGTCAAACAAGAACTCCAGAATATGATGACCACTCAATAGCTGGCACGTCTCATCCCCCATGCGGCAAAAAATTGATCTTGGGCACGGACATCCTAGTGCTTGTGAGTATGTGGGTGTGAGTGGGTTAAATCAACTTATTTAGGGTTTCTGAAAATAACTGTCAGCTTCCCCTTCCATAAGATTTTGTGACAGTAATTTCCAACAAGTGCAGATAGACTTCTTCTAGTACTGGCTATGTCAATTTTTCAGGTATCTCTTCAGGACACTTCATTGTACCATACAGATATGTCCTCTAGGCCATCAGCTCCTGATGATTTAAATAGGAAATAAAGGAAGATAGCATTTAGGGAACATAAAGAAGTCTTAGCACCTTTTACGTTGGTCTCCTAAATTTGGTGATGGCTTCTTACAGAGAAAAGGAGAACAAAACTGAGTGGAAATGGGGAAGAAAACAGATGTGTGTAAGCAGGAATTTTTTTTTTCTCTAATCTTTCAGTACTTGATTATAGTTTCAGATGTCCTCAAGCTCTTTAGATAATCATGTTCTTCTATTGTATAGACATTTGGCAATTATCACTATAGCTGCTTGTTTAAAAAAAAAGTTGAAGTAGATAAATAAGACCTAGGATAACGAAATATATCATCCACCCATTATCCCTTCAATGTATGCAGCTGCTGGCACAGTTCAGAGTTAATTTACATGATAGATGCTTCTACTTCAGCCCAAAACAAGGCTGGTCTGCATGTCATTTCCTGTCAGGAGTTACTGAACCTCAATTACTTATTTGAGATAAATGATATAATAAAAACACACTTTACAGTCCAAAAGCCACCTCCATCTACTACACAATGCCTGGTTTTCTGTTTGATTTTTTTCCTCCCTAAGACACTAGCCACAGCAAAAAAAATTATTCTGGTACCTAAGCAATGAAATATCCCCTTATCTTGTTCATTGTAAACGACCTAGCTGCCTCAGCCATCACAGCTGCTCTCCTACTCACTCCCAAGTGTCCTAACAAAAGGTAATATAAGGAAGAAGAGGAGGGTAACTTGTACAGCCTGTGGCCAATGCACTAGCTGAAGCTTCAGGAGCTAAAACTGATTAGGCCTTATTTAACTGGCCCATGTTGCACATATTTCTCTGCTATGCTGACTGGAGAACAACCTAAGAAAGAGAGAGGAAAGGGGCTAGAAAAAGAGTTATTTCATAACAGTGCCAACTTCTTTACCTTTCTTAATTTATCCACCCTTCCTATGAAGTAACTGAGGGCTCCCAGAGCTAGCTGATTTCAGTAAGAAATTAAAACCACCAGAAAGCAGTTATTTGTGTCATAGAGCAGTACGCAATGAGATCAAGAGCTGTTATAACAACAAACTAAATTAGAGTCTGTCCCCTCTGTGTGCAGTTTCTCAGTTTACGTATACAAGAATGCAAAGGAAAATACCCCATGGGGTGTGGCAAAGATCAATCCATTAATGTGTTGTATTTGAAAATGTAAAGTGCTATTAAGTGCTAGACTGATTATTTTAATCAGCACTGTTTTCACACCATCTGCAATTCTATGGCTACAAATGTGGCTGTGAAATTATATTCCAGGTATACAGAATCTCTCTCTACATCTCAATTCGTACTTCATCATTAGCACAGCATCAAAATGCTTAAGATAAAATCAGATTCAACTGCAGAATGAAACATGAAAGAAAATGCAATGCTATCACATTTCTTCTTCTGAAGGGCCTGGACTGGCATTGTCAGATAGTCCATTGAACATATGAAACATTTTTTTATGTACTTAGTCTTGATATTCTTCTGTAAGAGCCAGATTTGGAGGGGGGTGGTAAATGTAGGCTTTTTAATTTTCATTTTCCTCAGAGAGATACAGTAACTGATATATAGAAAGTGCTAAAGCAAGCTTTAAATGGAAGACTTTCAGCTCTGAAACAATGGAAAGTTGCATACTTTATCTTTTTTATTTACAGGTTAACTCATTAAAAATAAAGAGGAGGAAATATTTTATTAATTACTCACACTAACTACCTTTTGTAACCTTAAAAAGAAGAGCAGGCAGTACAGAAATCAACAGAGAGAGGGGTTAGCAAGAAATCTGATAATGCTTGCTAAAGAAACAGCACCGAGGTGTTAAGGAATTCTGCTATAATCTGCATTGCACCCTGAATTTTGTCTGGTGTTGCTCTGCACTGCTAAATAGCTCTGGAACATGCTCCTGCTGTCTTGTTATGGCTGTGGTAAAGATTAGCTCTTGACCTTGATACTAGAGGGTTATGTTTCTCTGTATAAAGCAATCTACTGACCAAAAGTCAGGCCCCCCCCCGCCCCTTTCTTTTTGTTGCTTTATACTGTGGAGCCAGAGGTTCACCCATTACCGAGTCCATCTCTGATTCAGCTGCTAGTGGCCAGAATGCCACCTGCCATGGAGGGCATCTGCACCACCTCCTTCCATACAGCCCAGTCTGCACT
>NW_009216771.1:0-83649 GCF_000690835.1 Fulmarus glacialis | reverse complement strand
AGTCAAAGATGAATTAACAAACAACCAAACTACTTATGAAACTTGCCACACTGAGAGACACAGAGAGCCACAGTTACAGAGAAAGTAAAGCCCTGAAAGGGGTACAAAAAACACAGCTACCCCAGCTCAGTGTGGACAAATAAAAGGGTAACCAGGGTGCCAAAAAGATGCAAGGCTTTTTCCCTTTCCTCTTCCCTTCCCCCTTCCCCCTCCCTTCCCTTCCCCTCCCTTCCCTTCCACTCCCTTATTCTCTCTTCTTTTCTTCTGCAATAAGATGTGTTCGAAGTCCCTAGAGTTTGAGTCCTTTTTCTCCATAGACACGTATATCAAGAAGGCTGGAGATTTCTGGACAGAAATGTAAAGAAGTTAATTCAGTCCTGAATTTACATTTGCAAATCTTCATAGGAAGTAGCCTGTGTAACCTCCATGAATTAAACGTACCGCAGTCAAAAGTGTTTGGCACCAGTGGAGGATTAATGACCAACTGGAAAGACGATGGCTTGAAGAAAGCTGAGCCATCATTAAGCCCGTGTTCTGTGCCAAGGTTATTGCCATTATAGGCCTTTTTAAAAGCACTGAGGAAAATAAACATTACAGAGCAAGTAATTTCTTGTATTGAGCCAATACTCCTAAGGTTTTTGCAGTTTTGAAGGGTGCTGCTTTTACTTTTGACATATGTTTTTCCAAAACTCTTTAGGAACCAATGACTGGATTGCCTCATATTTTATGCAGTTTGGGGCACAGTCATGAACTTGGCATCTCTTCCAGAAATGCTGGAGGAAAGACCCCAGAAATGAGCCAGCATTCGTTTTGGTTGAGATGGACCACTGTAGGTTATGGCCAATAGGTAATGGTTGGAAATGCACCACCTCTACACCCACTTTCTCATACCCAAATGCATTATCGCAGTCTAGAAAGTCTGTTTCTTGTTTGGAATGATTTCTAGGAAGACCTGTGGGTCTGTGTAAAATTTACTGACGCTATAAATGCTGAAAGGCCAAGCTTTTGTAAATGGCCCAATCTTGGCTATATGGACAACAGCTGGATAACCAAAAGGAAAATACTTAGTGATGTCAAGTTGCAAAAGAGATGATCAGAATGTTACATCAGCTTTCTGTTGGCATAAACCTGAGATAATTACTATTTTTTTAGACCAATAAAAATGAGAAAAAATGAGATTCTTGTATATTCAGACTATTCATTTTTGTAGTTGAATTCTTTACATTATCATTTTTATATGCGTCTCCTTTCCATATTCTGGCGTGTTGCATTAAGTAGAAGGGAATAACATAAGGTGCAAGCCCAGAGTCTGGGGAAATACTGGAGGAGCCAGCAGTACATAACCAGAACTCCTGCTGTGAAGAGTTCTCTTACTAAAACAACACTTTGGCTCTAAAATTTTGGAATCCACTCTTACTAAACTAGCTTGTTACAAGTACCTCATTGTGTCATGTTCCCTCTGTTACTCACTCTTGAACAATTATTGCCTCTTGCTTTGCTGCTCTATTGTAACCATTCTGAACCTAACCATATCTGAACAAAACCAAGATTACATGAGAGGATTCCAATGGTGCTTGTACAGCATTGAATCCCAACCATAAAATTGGGGTCCATATACCATAAATCAAGAAATGTGAATACATAGATTAAAAAGAATAATAATAACGAAAATCTGTATAGCAATCCAAAATGTTGAGGCTGAATGAGAAATATGCAGCAATTTTAGGGATGGGCATCCATCACAGGTTTGCACGTTTTTCTGCAGTCGATGTAGATATTAATCTGCCTGTAAAAGGGCTTCCTTCTGCATTCTGAGCAAATTAGTAAACACACAGGATTAAACTGAAACTTTAAGGATTTTTTTTTATTCTAACTTTATTTTTTCTTCCTACATGCAATCTTCCCCCCAAGCTCCCTATTGCCCTTTTTCTTATATTACATGCAGTCTCCCATACCTAGACAAGGTTAGAAGAAAACATGCCTCAGTAATGGGTGATACGGAAAGACCCACAGCAAAGCTAGAGTTAACATATGCTAGCCTCCTCTGAGCAGTTATGAGAATATATCAGAATGAGAATACTTTATCTTGAGACAGCCTTGTTATCCATGGTTAAATCAACCTAATCAAATAATTGAAGAACACAACTTAGGTCTTTGATGCTGGAGAGAAAAGATTTGACATGCAGCCTCATTGGACTGAAAAAGGCGTTTTTTCTTCTACTTTTGGGTCTTCTGGCAGTCACTTAATTATTTGCAGCACCTTAGCTGTTGGCTGCTACAAAGTTCCCCAACACTACTCACATAAGGAATAAAGAGCTAGTTTTAATGCAGAACAGAGCCAATTCCAAAGCTTCCACTAGCATTTTCCCACCACTTCCTCACCTATATGTAGCCCCACTCCTCTTACCAGAACAGCTTCTGGAGTCCACTGAGGACAAGGGTGGAAAAAGAAGTTATTCACTAGGGAGCTTTTGAGCTTTATTCACTTTTTTTTTAAATATTGTAAGACTTGAAAAGGGCAGGGATAGGAGATAGATCAGCTGGGATTTCTTCTGTCTGGAATATAATCAGGAGAACAGTTTCTGGAGGAATTAAAGTAAAAGATTCATCTGACAGAAGGTGAGTTGAAGTTAAAGCACGGTTTGTGTTTCTAGAGGAAATCTACAAGTTTGCGGTATTTCACATTTTTTTCTAAGTCATTCATTGGACATGGTAGCCGGCATATTCTTTTATAATATTAATCTGCTGCAGTCCCTTTCACTTTGCTTTACAGATATGAAGGAAAATGGGTACCTCATTAATCAGCTTCAGTCCAGTAACCAATAAGGCAGGAATTTCACTGATTAGGTTGTATCACGTTAGCTGGGGAAAAAAAAAAAAGACCTAAAGCTAAGCAAAACTGAAAGGGTATTAAACCACATGATGTATAACTCCTCCCAATATGTGTAACTAAGTAGTTTTAATCATGACTAATTACTATAAATATTTAGTCTTGTTTTCCTTCTACATAACCAATATTTTTCAGTCTTGTAGAAGTTCTATCTTTTGAAAACCAAAGGGATTTCACATTCAGTCAAGGTATGCTCCTGTTAATAAGTGATAGGCAGAAATTCTGTTCCAGTTACAGAAAATAAAGGGAAGGAAAAATCAAAGTTTAGGAAGTTCTAGCTGGCAGTTGAACCTCAAAGGGCTGCACTGACAAAGTAACAGAATTAATCCATTACTACCTGTTTACTTTGCTTAAATCAGCTGCTGGAAGAAATCACTGCACGTGCCTATGGGCAAATAAAAAAATGTTCATAACAGTCAACTTCTGAAAAACAGTCACAGCAATCACAATAGTCACAGAAATCATTAGAAAAATATCTTTCTCAAAAAATTCTCTTTGTAGATATTTTTTCTTCATCTTGGATTAGATTGTGGTTGTTGTGACATGGAAGCTTAAAATATCTGCTGATAGACCGGGCATTTACTGAAAATGAAATGTTTAAATTAACAGCTTTTACTAATGTAGGGTCTTGCAGCAAGATCATCCAATGCAGCTGGAATCTGGTGGACTTGAATGGATTCTACAGAGGCACCTGGAAGATAACACTGTTGTAGAAAAGATGCAATTACTTTTTCCCAGCAGGACTACCAAGCCCAAATTTATCTATTTCCACAGCAGTACTGGCATCAGCTAGAGAAGACAATGATCCTTAATGATATTTTGCACATGCCTGTGTCTCTCTGACAGGCTATCTCCAAGCAAACATTAGTGTTCACTACAACCCTGTGAAGTAGGTAAACATCATCAACCCGTTTCCAGACAGGGAAAATAAGGCACAGAGATGGGATGGTAAGTGAGAGAAAGACGTATAGTGAGTCAGTAGCTGAACTAGGAGAAGAACCAACCAATTCCTACTCCTAGTCTGCTGTTCCAGCCACTTATTTCTTGATTAAACACACGTGCCATGGCTTTTGCCACCAAGGGAAACGTGAAAGGGTAACTGGTAAGAGGCAAGGGGAACAGCATAGGTACTAAATAAATACTACATAGTTACTTCACAGTCTATATCCCCAAATTCCATTCTCTCAGACCCCTACTGGCATTTCCCCCACTCCTTTCTCTCTGCACTCACTGGGCCTGAATGTAAATCTATACAAACCTATTTAACTTGCTTCCCATTTCTAATCTTCTATTGGAAAGATTTGCTAGTTAACACTGGTGCAACATTTTTCAATGTAAACTTCTGTCTTTACAGAAGAATAGTACAATCATTATATGATAGAAAAAAACATCAGTGGCTATGCAGGAGTGCAGGCCTTTCCATTTTTTTTCTTTTTATATCCCTCATTTTCACATTCCTATTTTCTATTTTTTCTTTTCCTGTGGTGTGTCTGCTAAGAATCTCATCTAGTTCTATTTTGAATATATCACTGATTCTAGCTGCAGTCACCTCCCTTCTCAACATGTTTTCATATGTTTATTACTCTTTTACACGAAATCACACTCTCTGAAAGTCTGTTCCCAAGTTGCTCATTTTCAGGTGATTTTTTCCATGCTTCCTGCCAGTAACAGAAAATTGTCTTCCGTATGTTATGTACTGGAGGATGCACTCCATAATTTAAGTTAGTTCAAGCAGGGGTCACCTCAAAATTCCCATTGTTCCAATTGGAAAAGAGACTAGAGCTGATCACACCTCCTTCGTATTACTCATATCTTTGTGATTTGGTGTCATTCTCAGACCCTCCTATTGTAAATTGCCTGCTAGAGCAATTTCTTTCTGCTGTAGCTGTGCAATCTTATGCCATCCTGTACTAAGTAATATTGATAACACTGTTCACCTGGGGAAAAATTTGAGATTTCCTATCTGGAGGAAAACCTCTCTCAGAAACAGAGACAAATTCACTTGACTGAAAAGCACTTATATAAAGTCATCTAAAACATATATCAGAGAAACAAAAGAAAGCAGAGTTGAGTTCTTTACTCTGCCACAAGTCAGACTGAATGGTTATCATGGGCTTTTCTAGCCCTTGTGAAATGGGAAGTGAACACAATGTGTTGCAGGAAAAAAAGAAGAATATGTGGGTTTTCTGTGGATTAATTATAGGATACATTTGGTCCAGGCACGAAAAAGTTTGCTATTTTACTTTTTCTTCTAGTTCACTAATTCTGAAAGTCTCTTCCACCTGAAGGCCCTTTGGAGACCTCCATGGATAGAGTTCCTGATGGACATACATTACAGTGAACATCACTGGAGGTGAGAACATGAGTGAAAACAATAGATATGAAAGCTTCCATGTGAAAGTGCCGTTGATCTGCGACTTTAACCTTCAAAACATACATACCATCTTTGTACTCTGGTCAACAGGAACCTTCTCTCTTACAGCTCTTTCTTCCAGGAGCAACCTATCTATAGGGCAGAAGGGTAGGTTATCAGTGCAGTACCTCCGCTAAAACTAAAGGCAAATGTTAAAGATATTCTCACAGCCTGTAGCATCTCAAATTTTATTACAGAAGAATTAGCACAAATGGCTGAACTGCTCTAGTCTGTATCCTACTGCCAAGTTTGGATGCTTCTGCAAATAGCATAAAAACTGGTCTTATTGACCATCTGGAACTAATGGAGAAGCATCGTGGAAATCCTGCAGAGCAATAAAAGGTGATTCAGCTGTGGAAGAATCTTGTCCAACAGCATAAGTTTCTTTCAGTAATCACTCAGATTCAGATATAAGCCATACACACGTAATGGACCATATCGAGCAGATTCTAGTCCAGAGCTGGGCAAAGGGAAGTTGAAATGCATCATTTTAGGGAGGGAATGGAGCCAGAGCATTCAACATATTCAAGCAATAGTATCCTTTTGATTAGTTCATAGAGACTTGTCATTCAATGACACAAAGTAGAGCTGCCAAGGCAGAACTATTGTTTACACCAAATTGTCATTCATGTCCCTCACATTTGAATGCAAAATGGAGATCATGTGATTGCTTTAGTATATACTGGCTTTTAGGACATTTGCACTACCACTCAAGTGAGCCACACTCTGTAAGACACAGAATAGAAAAAATAATCAATTAGAACGAGTGTGAACTTTTTTATTATTTCTTTGCTTTCATTTCTAACATTTATTTTAATAGAGTGATAAAACTCACTGCAAGGGGACAATGAGGTACACAAAATGTGTTACTGTTTATGTACAGTAAATAATGTCTGGAATTTATCTCCACTAGACAGGAAATAATAAGTCATGCTAACTCATAATTTCAAACGAAAAATGTCATCTCAAATTTGAACTATTTTATATATTCCCTAATAGATCACAAGGAGGAAAGAAAGATCACAAGGAGAAACCTTCTGCAAATGAAGGTTAATCTTCTCAAACCTGACTGATCAAAACATGTTTAAATTAGGGTGAGATGTGTTTTTAATCTCAGGAGACCAGAGGAAGTCAAAAAAAGGAACAATGATAGTCTCCTTATCTAAAAGCTATAAAAATTTCCTTTTGTGCTTTTTCTAAGTTTTATGTTGAAGAGTATCTGTGAAACACATTGAACAAAAATAGCTATAGAGTCACTTCCTTGGCTAAATGCACTTTACAAAGAAAGTTTGCTAGCACAACTGAATCACTAGAATGAAGTGGGGCAATTATTTGTGGAAAACATCAGATCTGACTTTTATGCTTTTCACAAATTGTCCTTGACCCATCAGCTCTCTATTTTATCTGAATAAATGTGTGGGCTGGCATAAGGGTACTAATCATCAGAGAAAACAGTGAGATTCTGGAACAATATTAAAGACAGAAGTACCATAAAAAAAACCCAAAAAGCTACTTCTAAGTAGTCGATAAACACTTAAAATGGCAGTGGACTGCCCTCTACCCATGATGTACCTTCCAGTCTCATATTCTTGTATACTCACTTCTAGCATATCTACCAGCCATCAGATGTTTTTCAGTCCTGCTTAGAGGTCTAAATAGCATATGGTTCCTGCTTAACAAGAAGAACCACATTAGAATAAATTCTGTGTAGAATATCAGTATTTATAGCTGTTGATTTCTTTTATAAATGCTTTCCACTTAAGAAGAATATTATTCCACAAATCAGTCCAAAATGTAATAATAAAGAAGAAATATGTCCACAGACCACCTACAGTTCTCGTGGTATACTCTGCATTTTTTTCTCATATATTTCCTGAAACTAATGAAAATTCTAGGGGAAAAAAAAACACAAAATATTTTCTAGAAGTCCAGAATGCAGATAAGAGAGAATTAGTCCCCATACTTCTAAGCAATTTTATTCATTATGGAAACCTCTTTCAGATTTTTTTGTGCCAGGCTCTTAAACCCTTAGTGAGTGAAAAATGCTGTTGCTTTACCAGAAGTTTACCTTAGTACATAAGGATCTCAGATCCTGACTCTGAGAGATTGCAAAATAGTTTCTTCTTTCATTTTATAACGGTCTTTTGAACTTTGACACTGCATTCACATGACAACTTCTTATTTAGGTGTTGAACTGGGAACTCCCAGTGTTTATGAAACATTATTTAATTATCATAGTCAAAGGAGGCAAATTTTAGAGGTTAATTTGATTTAACAGGTTAATATGTCTTTGATACAAGAGGTGCCTCTCTGTCTTTAATCAATATAAATGACAATAATGTCTTAAAATATTTTGTTCTTTTTCTTGTGTTGATTTAAGACATTAATGAGATGATTCTAAATTGACTTTGATATTCTGCCAAAAGTCAGAGAGCCCAGAAAAAGGACAAGATATAAGCTATTAAGTGAACTAGTCAGTCAGCCAGAGGCCAGTCAAATAATCTCTTTCCAGTACAGTTTTAAAAAACTCGGACAGTATTGTTTCTTTTCAGTACTTGGTGGTATCAGGTAGCACGTATATCAAGAAGACATGCAGCTATATCTCCAATCTTCTTCAATAATTATTATATTAGCTTCTAGGCTTTATTGGCTGGCTTGCTTGTATGATATCAACAAAATCGCTCACGGCTGAATGGCCTTTAAGCTCTAGAGCTTTTTTCCCCAGTCCACATGACTAACAGCCTTTCTTATCATAAGGTCTTTTGGTTACCTGGCGGCTACAAAGGAAGAAAATTCCTCACTGATTGTCACTCTTTGATACTTTGTTGAGTGTGTTACAATGTAAGAACTGAATTAATGGGTCAAACTCAACAATTCTTTCATTTCTGGAAACATATATTTGACTGAAAGGAATAACATCGTTACAAAGGCTGTATATTTTGTAGGGTTTTTTTCACTTACAATAATGAGACAGTCTGAGGAAGCAGTTTCCACTGCCATACTCAGAGATACAGTCTACTAGTCTCTGACTCCAAAATTTCAAACTTGAAGACAATTGGAGAAACGTCTGTACTGTTCATCATCTCAGTATGGCACTCATTCAAATATGAAAAACAAAAGAGGAAGTGGGAAGAAATAGCAGTGATAAGTTTAGAGTAACCTAGATGTTTAGAGAAATCTAGAGTTTAGATAAATAATTACGAGCTTTATTACTCAATGAAACTGTTTTTCAAGCCAACGGCTTCGTTAATAAAAGGGAAGCACTGAAGGAAGATACACTGTATGGGAAACAAGCAGATAGGAACCGGTGCTATCATCACACCTACATACTAAAATCCTTTGATGAAAGTACATTTCTGACATTCAAGACACTGGAAACAGAAGGTCTTTTTGAGTGATCATTTAGATATGTAGACCATGGACTCTAATACTGCAGGCTTGGATGTCACAAGGACACACTTCCCACTTGGGATCAGAAGTGATCAGTTTAGATCTGCCTTGGTTCTTGTTATACCTTCAAGCACTCAGGACTGGCCTCCAGCACAAGCAAGACAGGTAGTGAGTACAACTAGTAGCCCATTCTGCAGGGGGCCTGCAAGCCCTCAGGCACTACAAGAGAGGGGGTACCTTGGGGCTGTTAGCCTGACAGCAGCAGAAAGTACTGAACACAAACCAGGTAGGCCAGCTGTCCTCATACAGGTGATGTGTAAATCAAAGATTTCAAGCTTTCTAACTAACTTTACCACGTTGATAAATGAAAACAAAAACAAAACAAAAAAAAAAAACCCAAAACCAAAAACCAACCCTGAGCAAATACACGCTTACAAAAAAACCAAAAAACCAACAGCTAAAAATACCCAGAATACATTGAAAATGTAGCTGTAATGCCTCATGAAGTCTTACTGGTTTTCATACCCCAAGTTCCTAAGGCTGGAGATTTTTCACAATGTATCACAATCTCAACTTTTCAAGAAGAAAAAGAGTTTTACAGGAGAAAATAGCCATAGGAAATACAGTCTGGGAGTAGATTTTTTAATTTTTTCCCCTAGATTGGAGAAAACATTCTCCAGGAAAAAAAAAATCAGTTACATTCAATTTTCTTGTTAAAGAATTTCAAAAGAAAATATATAAGCTATTTTACCACCAGCTTTGTTGTCAACTGAAGGGTCCTGTGTATCCTAAGCCAAGCCTATGAGCAATCAGGGTATCATAGGCTTTCTCTAAAAGGATGATAATATCGTAATTACTGAAATTTTTTACCATTTTGATCCCAGTTTTCTGAACAGGACATACTGTAGTCTTTCACAGGTACAGTCACAGCTAAATTTGTTCACAATACAGGGGAACTGCAGTCTTGCAACATGCACAGCTCATGCTGGCCCATTTCCAAATATTTGTTCATTCTGAACAAATTTTTGAAGCCTGCTGAAAGAGAAGAAAAAGCTGCTTTCAAAAACTTTTTAAGTCAACTAGTTTATGTTGGGAAAAACCTTGCAAGTACCAACTCAGTTCTGCCTCAATGTACTGTATAATTGCAGTCTCTTCTCCTCCCCCTATGATTAATAAAATCAGCATCTGGATATTTTCTTGTTGCTTTTTTAGTATTATTAAACAAAATAATCCTCAGAGCTGGTACTCCAAAACTGATTTAAGAACATTAAACAGCACTTGTGACCATTAAGGACTGATCTGGATGATATTATGGTGCTCATATTTGTTATCACTGTATGAAAGTTATTATAGTAATAAACCCACATAGTTTTCCAAGTGATTCCATTTAATTTCAGCAAAAACAAATAACTTGTCTTGCAGAGTACTTTACATTATTAATCCACTGCCGATGCAAAACCAGAAAAGCCGTAGCAGTCATTCCTCATTTACTCCTTCGTGCAGACTGATCTGAATGCTCTCCTTGGAAAACTGGCAGCCAACAAGTCCCAGCAGGCCTGGAGGATCACTCTGAAGGCAGTCAGGTGCTCAGAGCATTTGAGAGCATTCTTCTAAAAAGAGAAGGCATTTATAACTCTGCAATGAGAATTGGGACGACAGTTCAATGATTGGATGTAAGCAGTACCAAGGATAAAAAAGAAGGTGGTATAACAATTTTACAAATACCATTACTCTCATTTTACGGGCAGGGAAACTGAGGCACGGCTTCTTACACTCTTGGTCTTGTATTTTGTAGCAAGTCTGAACTACAATAGGAGCCTTCTGCACTCAAAAAACGAAGTTGTATGTTCAGCACAGTGATATGTGGATTTGATACCAGGACATTATTACAAAGTAATTTTATCATTATCATATAGCTTGTCCCAATCTGTATACTTTCTTGTGCTCCTTTAAAGCAGGGAGCAGAAGAAAGAGGACCACCTGGACGTCCTAGAAATTATTCTGTGCCCCAGGATACTCCATGTTTATGAATCCATATTCCTGAATTGTTTTTTACCATCATGTTTATAACTTGGGATTCACTGTCTAGTGCCGTGTTGTTCACTTGTCTGATAAACATACCTATAGTTCAATGGGGAGAATTGTACATATAAATAGACTTAAAGCTTGCTGTATTATTAGTATCTATGTTTAATCCAGCATGGTGTTTTGGCATTAGTGTGCTTGGAAAGAAGTGTCTTTAAAAGACTCCTCACCTATTACATGATGAAAAGAATTTTGAAGAAAAGACTTGTTTCATTTCTGAGTCAAAGCCTATGGGTAGCTATAGCCTGATTTAAGCTGGAGAATATATTTGAACTGTACAATTTTGCACAGCTTTTCATTTGAGATAATAAACTATGCCTTTCACATTGCACCAAAGCGTGACTTTGATTTTTCAGTCACCCGTACTGTTCATTATGTAGAAGGAGAGAGCGAGATTCTCTCCAAAGGCTGTCCCTGAGGAGCTTCTGAAGAAAGTGAGTTTTTGAGAAGCAGCACCGTTTCTGGGAAGAAGCTACTTGCTTTAAGGTCCTGTGTCATCTCAGTGGCAGAGACAACACGGGAGCATTAAGACTTTCCCCCAAGTCCCTTATTCTAACCAGTGGACCATAGTCCCAAATTTCTGCAAGTCAGTTGGTCCCTGTCTGTCACAAATACTTTCCTCCTTTTATGAACTGATACCTCGTTCCTACACTAATAAGCATGGTTGGAGTAGAGTTAGTAATTGAAATTTATGACTTGTGTACCCTATTTTAACACTTTTCCAAAGACTCATTAAATCTCTTTTATGTGTATTTTTCCCTGCCTCATGCTTTCATTAACTCGAAAAAAAGAACAAAGTCCCATTTACAACACCACTGCAGCCATGCAGGGTCCTTGCTTGACTGATGTTCTTCTAATGAATTATATGTATTGTAAACAAGTACTGCAAACCAGCCCAAGGTCTTCTCCATTAATTTTTCATTAATGAAATGCACCACTTAGCTTGTTTGACACTTAAGTGATTCCCATAAATTTAAAATAGAGGTCACCATAAGGAAAGCATTTGAAAGTGTCATTGAGGGAACAAGCTAATGAACTATTCACCCCTCCCCAAACGCTTTTAAATTCACAGGGTAGTCAGTTGTAAAATTTGAAAACCAGTAATATTTTCATTCTTAAAGTAGCTGCCAAGATTTAATGAAAAAATAAATAGTCTAATAAGTGAACTTTTGCTCAGGGGCTTTTTCTTCTTTTCTGTTTTCTGCTTTTCTCTTCTTTTATGTTCTATGGCAGGAAAGTTCTTATGCCTTATTTAGCTTAGTATATCATGAAAAAAGAATACCTATATAAGACAGGAGCTAGAGTGGGGTTAACCCATGACACCCTGTTTTGGTTGATTGCAATTGATGGTGGGGCATGTGAGGCCATGTTAACAGACAATCTCTCTTCCATGTTCCAGACAGAGGAAAGCTCAGTCATAATCTGTGACACTACCTTCTCCCAGGAAAACTCAGCAATGCAAGCCTTGATCCAGCCATCATTTTCTACTAGTCAGCAACGTAAATGCTAAACAACAGTTTGTCCTAGCTGTATCAGGCAGGTCACTTTGTGATTTAGTTACAACTCTACAGTTAGGTAATAGAGCTGAATTGCCTCCCCCTTGGCCTGAAAATGAAGTTGAGGCATTAATATTTCCCTCCAGACCAAAATCTGTCTGCACAGCCAAACAAACAAACAACAACAACAAAAAAACCAACAAAAAAAAAAAAAAAAAAAAAAAAGAAGAAAGGGAGAAGAGCACAGCAAGTAACCAGAAACCCTCTTTTGGGGCAGAAAGAATCCCACCTATCCTGAAAGCCTGTCTGCTTGGCAAGGCTCAGATGACTTCATTTGTTGTGTAGTTTGGTGTGTCGGAGTACAGCCAACCAACAGGCAGTCTGAAACTGCCTCTGAGGCAAGTTCTGTGCACCAAAGACTGCTTTGCTGCAAACATGTTATGCTCCCAGCAACCCGGTGCTGCAGCGGCTGTGCAGAGGTCTCCCCCCAGGAGGCAGAGAGGAGCATTTCACTGAGCTGTTCCCTATTTCCACTGAGGATCTGGCTTTGGCACAAAGTACATATGATCGATGAAGCCAAAAATACCATGGTCATCCTTGTGGGTTTTCTAAAAATAGAACAAAAAAGAAAAACATAGAATAGAATAGAATAGAATAGTTCAGTTGGAAGGGACTTACAGCACTCTTTACCCTCTCAGTAAATAAATGTTTCCTAATGTCAAGTCTGAACCTCCCCTGATACAGCTTTGAACCATTCCCACACGTCCTGTTGCAAGATACCAGGGAGAAGAGATTAGCATCTCCCTCTCCTGGGAGGAAGCTGTAGAGAGCAATGAGGTTGCCCCTCACCCTCCTTTTCTCCAAACTAGACAAGCCCAGTGTCTTCAGCTGCTCCTCATAGGACATTCCTTCCAGCCCTTTCACCAGCTTTGTTGCCCTCCTCTAGAAACATTCAAGTACCTTAAATTGTGGGACCCAGAACTCTACACAGTACTCAAGGTGAGGCCGCACCAATGCTGAATACAGCAGGATAATCACCTCTTCTGACCATCTGGTTACAGTGTTTGATGCAGCCCAGAATGCGTTTTGCCCGTCTTGTAAATAAAATGCTGCCAATCTTGTAAATAAAAGAAGCCAAAAGAACATAGTAAGCCTATCTCTAATGTTGTCCAACACTAAAAGTTGCTGAAAAAAGTGCAAAATTAATACGTAAGAATAGCACTTATAAAATGGGCATTTTTTCTGAAACTTTGGCAATGTTAAATTTACAATGTAAATAGAGATCTGGGTTGTCCTTTATATTGTCTTGTATAGCTACAGGATTTAAGAGGCACTGAATTGTTGGAAGCATTCCTTATCAAGAGTTGTGAAATCAAGACCTTAAAACACTTGAAAGATGATGTACTGTGGATTGTGTCCTAATTTGTGTGAAGAATAATATTACTTCAAGCATCCCAATAAAGTGCAGGCTACACAAAAACCCTAGACTACTTTCTTTGCGTTTCTTATTATTCTCAAATTCTTCAATCCCTACGCAAAACTTGTGTTTTGTATCGCTGCAGAGCATTGGTCATTTTTTCTCATCTTCCTTCTCAGAGAATTTTATATTGTTGCACATTTTAATTAATGGTAGTGAGATTTAAGAATACTGAGAATAGTTTGTAAGGTGTATCAGATACAACATGATCTATAAATGAAGGAAAGTAGTATCGATGAACTCTTATCCAACTCTGATTCCGTTCATATGGTTTACTTCAGATTTATTTGCAAGAATTCCAGTTCAAACATAGTTAATATATTTTCCCCTATAATTTGGAACTGCTCCCCTCTTTTTAGATGTGTGAAATATTGAGAGATAAGAAAGCTCAGAAAACAAATCTGCTCTCACTCATACTTAAGTTTTCAAGATATCTTGTCATCTTCAGCAAATATAACACTATCCAAAGGCAGAGATCATTAGCAACCAAAAAGGAATGTCTCAAGAAGTTTGTGCATACAAGAAGGGTCACAGGCACAAAAAGTGATGACTGCTTTTGCCACAACAGTAAGATAGTAAAAGTGCAGTCAGCTCTCTGGGGAGGCATAAATTCCAGCTAACAGTGAAGTCTGAAATACAAGGGCAAGACAATATACAAAGAAATACAGTAGGAATGATTGCCTCTCACATTGAGTTGTCACAAACGAATCTATCTTAGGCCATTTGTAAAAAATAATTGAAATACAGTAAGATCATGGCTAATTTCAGTGGCCCACGCAAAAGCAGCTCCTTGGTTATGGCTCATTTTCTTTGGACAGGTGTCCACAAGCACAGAAATGCCATGATTGTGACTGCTAATTAGCTCTCTTTCCAACAATCTCAGAAGGTCCTGAAATAAATGCATTAGAAAATGAAAGCCCTCCAATCAAAGCATTCCCACTTTCATGTGGTCTTTGCACATGCCGTCTTTCTTCTAGGGTTAATAAATGAAAGTGTTCATAGCCCTGAGGGGCACTTTTGCACCAGCAATAAGTTCTGAAGGCTGTGTAGAGATGGTAATGAATATTATGCCTTTCATTCTCACTGTAAGTACAGAGCAGGACAATGGAGGCTAATCATCATTACTGTCATCATCTGCTAGTAGCCCAATGCCCTGTGTGAAATGAGCAGGTAGGTCTTGGCCTTCCTGAGGGTCGTGCCTCCATAAAAAAACAGACCACAGCCACAGCCAGTGCTAATTGGCTCCCTTGTTGGCACTGTTAGTAAAGAGATCAACTAATGAGCAGGAGTGAATGCTGAACTCCCTAAATACCGCTGCCTGCTAAGGCCTAGGTATGAACAGATATGGAGCACATAGAAACAACTTGCCCTGCCACTTTCTGTACTAGGTCTACTCTGATTGTAAACAAATGACTCTCCTCTTTAGGGCTCACCTCATTGACATGAAAGGATTTTAAACTGAAAACACTCAATAACAAGATTGGAGGACAGGTATGTGCCTGTCATGATTCCAGCCAGGTTGCTGCATGTCAACACTAAGAAAGTTTAGAAATATCAGTGTTCGTTTATGGGATGTCCCATTCAGTGTTAATCTCTGCAAAGAGGAGAGCTATCAGTAGGCATTCAAACAGACTGATGATTCTTCTGTCACTTGAGGTTAGTAGGTATGGAAGTGGTGATGCTGTTGGTATGCAGAAATAAAGATGGAAAAGCTTGGTTTAAGTTGCACCTTAATGCAACTGGGGATATAAACAAGTAATACTACATATTTTAAGTACATATTCTGTCTCTATCCATTTACTTCAGTTTTATAATACATCTTTCATCACTGTATGAATGTCTGTTTACATTACTCTAAATCTACAACACTTAAAAGCAACATTACCTTGGGAAAACATGCAATACAAATCACAGTATTCCCTCTCACAGCTCACTGCACAGACTTAAGGAGAGACATCTCTTGATGAATGCCTCATATTACTTCATTTAAAGTTAATGAGATTCGGTCTGCATATTTGACAGAAGACTACAGAGCAACAGATGATTTCAGCAAATGTTATTGGGGTACGAAACCTTGCATATTAGGTGTCTAACAAAGTGCGCACAGCCAGCTGGAATTAAAGATGGCTGCCATACGATGTAAGTTAGGCAATTTTCATACTGAGTGGTAGTATCTTCAATGAGACTAACTGGTACAGCAGAAAACAGCAGACAAGTTTTCGGTACACAAGTCTTACCCTTGGGTTGTTTGCTGTGTGTACGTTCTTCACCATCGTGTCTGTAATATAGCAATTACTATGTACTAAACTGCTTTCACATTCATCTCCCCTGAAATAGACCAACTCAAGACATATGACAAAAGAAAACCAAACACTCTGTTTTTCATCTTCTCCCCCTCAAAATGGGATATACATTAACAGGGATGGGTTATGCTGGTAAGGCAGAAAAACAGTTTAAAGGTCACATGTTCAAAAGTTATTTTTAAAGCAGGTCTTAAGTAAGACTTAAGTAGCTGCTTTGCACAGAAGTGAATTTGCTCTATGAGACGGAGCTTGTGGAGCTTCTATACTGTTCCAGCTGTTCCTCATTTGTGAAGAAAGAACTTTCATCTTCAAGGCATTCAATTCAATGTCCTTCTGCCAATTTCAAACTCACCACCACCAAAAGATATATATCCTGTATTAAAAAGAGAGGACTATACCCTGTAGATTTGGGAACAATGCGGAGGAGCTGAAAGGTAGTGCATCCCGCAGCATCACCCTGAAGATAAAGAATAAGGTATATACTATGGAACTTCTCACACTGGAATGAGCACCCATTTGCATGTTATAGTGGATCATGCATCAAAGCAGCTGACAATGTCTGTGAAAGCTAGAGGGATTACCCTTAGTACTTGAAAGCAGTACAACTAGGCTGACGACAAAGAGGAAAAAAAGCATTGACAGAGCTGAGAGGTAAGATCTGAGTCTAAACATAAAATGCTTTAGCTTACAGGCTTCATTGAAACAAGCCTCTCCCTCAGTACGGTACAAAAGGCATCCAACAATAAGCACTTTACTGGAAGGAGATCCAGCATATACATTTTAATGAAATTCAGTTCATTCTGTAATTGGGTCACATCAGTAAAAATGTATGCAAATTTATGGGCTTACAATGAGTTTAGCAGTTGTGAATGCCTAATAAATCATTTGTGAAAAACAATGGCTTTGTATTCTCACCCCAAATCCCTGTCCTGTCATTACCCAATCCTACAAATGCCCTGCTGAGGTCTGATATCAAGTATGCACAGTACACATGCACAGAAAACAGGATGTAGCTCAAGACTTGTTTTTCTTTGAGCTGCCTGCATTGATGGGAGGAGATGAGGACATAAACTCTTAATTAAGAAGATAACAAAATGAGTACTTGAGAAATTAGTTCTTTGGTGGGTTGATGGCATTCAGGAGAAAACTCCACTGGAAAGCAAGGGATGATGTGGGTTTTGGTTCCAGTAACACAGCACCGTAAAACGATGCGCCAGTCCCACCACCATTTCACAAAAAGGAAGGAATCACTCAAAGCCCTTTCAAAAGGATTGGTTTTTTAACAACCAGATAGGAAGCCATTTTCTCTAAAGACTTTGGAATGTAGGTCTCAATGAAACAGAAAGTGTTTTCTAAGATGACTGAATTACTTACAAAAAAGTGGTGTGTTAATTTAACAGGATTAAAAGCACTTAGTGTGGAAGTCTCCTGCTCTGCCACGCTTGCAAATAGAAGCTGAACTCCATGTCTGAATTTATTCCACCAGAGACCACGACTTCTTGGAAGGTTCCAGTGTTTTCATTAGCACACTGCTTTCCTGTCAGTCTAACCATTTCTAACAAGTGCACAAAGCCTGGATCAAGCAGCTGAGTAAGGATAACTCCCTGCTGAGGCACTTGCAGCAGTATGAGGCTGCCATACTCTGAGTGAGGGTGACCTTGGCCAGCCTCCTCTCTGCACACCTTCAACATGTGCCAGGAAAGTTAGATCAAACCAAGTCCCAGTGTGGACACTCTGCAGGTGCCTTTACCCACATGAATTATTCTCATTCCCAGACGAATAACTGCATTTGCCCATGAGGGTCGAGCACTGAACGAGGATCAAGATCTGGATTATACCTTGGGCTACACCACTGGCCTCCTAAATGTCAAGTCACTTCAGTAACACTTGGTCCATGCCTGTACAAATGCAGTAACAATGCTGACTTCCTTTCTAAAATTGCTCCAAAAACTACTCATGAAATGCACTCTAAGACATACAATTACCATGCTTGAAGAGAACAACTCATATGCAGAGTCAAGCCAGATGTTTTCAGCAGTAAGTTCAGTAAAAGCACTATTGACAGTATAAACGCTCCACATTAGGGGATTGTGCTACTTTTGACAGTCAGTTAATATCAGGCAACTTAAGGATATAAAAACTTATAGTGTAATGAATGACAGGAAGTTTTCAGATTCATTTAAATATATTGATAGATATATATAGCCTTATTCATTTAACAGCAAAACTAGCTATAATCTTGATGCACGTGCATACACAGTCATTCCTATGCCTCCAATTCTACTTCAGTGAGTTTTCTTGAGCATTTGCAGAGTATTCTGAACATGGCAGGGCTGGGGGCAGAAATTATATTTCCAGAATTAGAAGTATCCTTCCAATATATTATTTATAATATACCCAGAAGTAAACTCTTACCAATTATAATATGTTTGTTCATGGCATAGTTGAAAATTACTTATATAGTAATAATAGTACATAGTAAAATACATAGTAAAAATACATAGTAGTTGTCGACAACTTTCTCTTGAAATATATATCTGTGTAGTTTTGTGTCTGTGTAGTTTTGGTAACCTTTTTCCTGTGACTTTCCAATCAAGGTCCATGAAGGGAGTCTCAGGAAGGACCCTGCAATCAGTCTCAGTGTATTTAAATGTTACAAACAAGGAGTCAAAGCCCCGTTTTTATGGAATTAGCTCAGCTAACTCTCCTTGCTGCCAGGAGCCACCTTTTAGCTCTAAACTAGGTATTCAAGATGAACCTATGCAAAGAAGAAGCAAAACAATTCAAATGCATGTTGATAAAGACAAGATGTTAAAGAAGGGAAGCTTAAAGAATGGTAGTATTTAATGTCTCTTTAGAGGATAGTCAAGACCTAAGATGGAGAAACAGGTGAATGGGCAGAAGAAAAAGTTTTACTTGTATGCAATGTGGAAACAATAGACGTAGTCTACAGTTCTGACAGTTCCATAAAGTTGTGAGTTATATCCATACACAAGTTTTAATTATGTACGTGTGTGTGTGTGTATATATATATATATAAAAATGTATTAATTGAGCCCCAGCTGAACAACTTCAACAGGAAAGGATAAGCAAGTGCCATTTGAGAACACTTAAAATTTTATGATCAGGGTATGTAGGAGGAAACTAGAACTAGTGTCAGTTCTCTTCGTTAGAGCAGATAAGAAAGAATGGATTGATCTTGGGTGTCCCATAGCTGAGACAACTTCCCTAAGCATGGTTCTGTTGGGTATAGAGTGTTCTGTTAGGTATAGCGTGCATATTGACCCAGCCTTCAGGGTGAATACCAATCCATGGGACGCAGTCTGAGAAAACCTGCTGGTTCAGATCCTAAGATGACAAAGGGCATGATCTTGTATCATCCAAGATATGACAGTGTCTGGATTATTGCGTGTGAACTTGCACCAATGTATTTATTTCATTTTTTGGAAACCTCAGTAACTCATGTTGGGAACAGATTGAATCCACTAATCGGCAGGTAGTAGTCAATTAACTTCAGAAAGCGATAAAGGCTGGTAAAAAAAGCCAGAATTACAGTTCAGAGGAAACAATGCAAATTCATTATGCACCTTCCCACTGGGAAAGGCCAGAAAGTTCAAAGGCTTACAGTGTATTTCAAATTAATACAAATTTGGTAGCCCATGCAGAGTCTACACTGCTAGGCACAGTTTGAACTAAACAAGTCATTTAACTTTCTATTTTTATTGAGATTTCTTATTTCTTTTTTTCCTGTATTCATACATGTGCCCATCCAACTTCCCAACATGATTGAGCTGAGAAACATCAAAATTTAACATAAAAAGCTGAATCTCAACTATTTGCTTTGTAAAGAAAAAACCTCCTGGGGATTCCCTAGAAAATTTCCAACGCCTACTCAAGAGAAATTAAGTCCCCTAATACTGTTAGGGTCCATACAACATATTTCAAGAGCCACTTACATTGGCTCTGGGAAGAAAAGATCTTAATCACAATTGCTATTCCTTTGGGAGTTTTACCTCTGGGGACTCAGGTTAAGAAAATGAAATACTAGAGACCTGAAATGGACATGGAGAGCCAGATCCCAAAGAACTTTTATTACTACCATTCCTTGGACTTCAGAGGAGGTCAGTTCCCTCCATCTGCAGTCATTCTTCTTAAAGCAAGATTAGTCCTACTGCTGCATTTACAACACGTTTGCAGAATCAGATGACAGAGGATTGGTAGCATCCTTCTATACTGCTAATGTGAAATGAGTTCTGTGATGCATTACTCTGCATTTATTCCTCAGTCTGCACAATATGAACTTCACTAAATCATAGTAACATTTTTTATCCTAAACTTGCAGTGTAAATAAATATTTACACAGCTTATTTACTTTGCTATGAACTTTATGATTGTAATACATATTTTCGACTGTTCCAGCAGAGTAACATCCAAGTAGGGCCTTGGGGTTGTGCTCCTTGCTCTAGCTCTGACTTGCTGTGTCACTGGGGACTAGTCATTTAACCTTTCTGTGCCTGTGTTTAACATAAATGTAAGATGAACTGATATTATAAACTCGCCTGAAGTGTTTCCATCCCAGGTGTGTTGTACAGCTTAATTAATTAGTGTCTGTGAAGCACTTTAAGCTCTTCATGTGAAAGACAGTATATACTGAGGTGCTATGATTGCTTATTGTGTTTATTAATGCTTCACAGCACCAGAAACACCTTTTTTAAAAATATTTTCCATGTATTTTAGAATCTTATGAGGGAGAATTATCATAGGGAAATCTATGAATGTAAGGCTAATTCACACTCTTCCTTTCAGACCCTTATCTCAGCTCTGGAAGACCTCCTTCTACTCATGGGCTCCTTGGCTGGCTCTCCTGCATCCTGTGTGCACCTAAAAACCCCTAGTACTTGAGTCTGAATGGAGTCAAGGTACTACCCATGGCCAAATCTCGAGGTATTCTCATGGGAAACTATCTGGATCACCTAGAAAGGTGCTAACCCCCAGGGCTTTTATACCATTTTAAGGCACCTTTTCCAGAAAGGCAGATGCTTTGGATTCACAGACTTGCATGTCAGAGTATGGAGATGGACTGCTGCAGCATGTACCACTCAGACATTCAAGGGGATAAAAAAAAAAAAAAAAGTTACTGCTAGGGAAAACGATCTTTCACAGACTTCTCTGTTTCACTAATGCAGTAGCATTCACTGGTCTTAAAAATGTCATTTTTCACCAAGAGGGCAGTCAAACAGTGCAATAGATTGCCCAGAAATGTTCTTCAGTGTCCGTCCATGGCAGTTTTCAAGACCAGATTGGAAAAAACCCTGAGTAACTTGATCTGACTTCTTGCCTAAGCTTCATGCATATCTCTCCATGCTCAGACATTCCCTTATGCCATTCCTGGTAATTTTCTATCTGCCTCACTGGGGACCTGAAACTTCCCCAGTATGCTTACTTTTCAGTCACTGTAGTTAACATGACTTTTTGGCTCTGGACTGGCAGAGATGTTCTGGGCTCCCCACCAGAGGATGATTTCACATCCTTACAGAAAAACTGCATAGTACATTTTTATAAACGACTACACAAAATCTACTAGAATTTATAAGAGGTGCATAGGCTTCCTGAAATCATCTCAGCCCTATGATAAGGTCTTCGGATAGCAGATACACAAAACTTCCATTACTGAGCTTTCTGTTCCCTAATCTGTTCTATGGGTCATATAATTTTACTCAGTGCAATAAACAAACTTAGAAGAACAAAGAATATTAAAGCACGTAAAATTAGGTCATAAACTATGGAGCACCACAATGGCAGGTTGCAGTTCTATTCACTGAAGAATCAGAGATTTAAACATGTAATAATTCTGTTATGCAGTATATATTGATTTAAAAAAATGTTTCACGCAGACCAATTGTCTGCAATCATTAAATATTCACCAGACACTTGTAGATATATTCTAGAACTACAGAACTACAGAAAACTTTAAGGAGTTTATGAATTTTTACAAAAATAATAATAATTATGATACTACTTTTTGTCTAAACAATGTCATTGTGTTAAGACAGTACAGCCATTGAAGAAAAAGACCCCAAGAAGAAAAAACTAAGTTGACATTTTAGTCGTTGCTACTAAGCAAAAAATTTTGATCCCACAAATATGGAGCATCTCAATGACTTTGTTCTTTTATGTTGGAGTAAACGAGAATTCAAATGTGAGCATGTGTTTATTCCAGAGTAATCAGGTCAGGGCAGATTTGGAAAAAGTGAAAAGCCACTTGGAACCGCCTATCACCACTGCGTGTATTTCACCTAAAATTGATATGACTTTGCTCCAACAAGGTAATGAGTATTTTGGCTATTAGCTTCAACAGGAATAAACTCGTTCTTCTCAATGATATATGATTAGATTAAAGCTCCCCAAAATTATCTATAATTATTAGTAAATTATTAGTATGACATATACTTTCAAAATGTTTTAGGAAAGCTAAAACTACTGGGTTTTCATCCAGTATTTTGCTAAGGTTTTAATGGGGACATTTCTTTTCTTTTTGTTTTCTTCAAAACCTCAAATAAGATGAATGTTTGCTATGTTAAAAGGACTACAGTATCTGCAGCCATTTAACAAACAGTAACAGCAATTCAGGCCCTGCAGATTACATATATGTATGTATATGCACAAATGTACAACGGACTGTCCAACGGACACGGTCACAAGTTGACATGCACTGGTGAACCAGTGCCTAAGCCATGAAAGAACCCAAGAATCCTGATCTGCAATTCCTACTCAAGCACAAACAAAACTAATCCTGGTAAATCATTAAACAGACCCTTTGAAGGTCACTGCTTTAAATGTCACACAATTATTCTATTAATACGGGTTTATTTATATGACCACTTCCTTTGTGATATTCAAAACTAGCCTGGATAAAACACTAGCAAACATACAGTAGTTGACTGTACAGCATTAGCATTGAATGACCTATGAACAACATTTTTTTTAATGAAACTAATTCTCAAAATGCAATCAAACTTCAGAGCTTCTAGAAATGTTACAGTAGCTCCTGCAGAAAGGGAAAAGCAGTATTCTGTTAGGTTTAAGGTTTTAATTGCATTTTTTCTTTGTTTTTGAGAAATCTGTAAAATGAAAGGGGTTTCCCTTTCATGGGATATCAGTCTGACCTCCTGTGACCATCCAAACTTCTGTTCTGTACTTCAACAGCATTTCCCACCAGAGGAGGCATTAAAGATCTTTTGTTCCCTGCATCAAATCAGGATTCCTGTGTTATATTCTGGGCTCCTGCTCCTTAGGCTAAGTCACTTGATTCCCATGCTTCAATTGCAAAAAGAAAGTTAGCTCAAAAATCCAGATGAGAATTGACATTAACAGAAAAGATACTTCGCTGTGGAAGTGGATAGCCTGAATCAGCTAACATTCCTTAAGTGCTCTGAGATGTTCAAATGAAAGTTGCCAGCACTAATACCAAATACAAGCTGTAGTATATCAATACCATCAAATGAAGACTGGTGTTTTAAGAAACAGGTTTTGCTATTTTTACAGTTAACCTACTACTGGGATTGTCTAAGAGAAGCAAAGCTAAGGGCATATGAGCCTCAGAGCTAGACAGTGTACACAACATAACAAATGACTCAAACAATTACTAGAAAATAATTCCACTGGGAGGTTTTGGTGACATCTTTAACCTTACAGAGATCCACCTACACACAGTTTCCAAATATTTATAACAACCCAAACAGGAAATTAATGCTATGCAAATCTCTGCAGAGTATTTATTTTGCTGGAAATTATTATACTGGAATAAGGAATTCTAATTTTGTAATGTGAATATATGAAAAAGAAAGCATTAATTATTCACACAAATAAAACGAGAAAATTAATATAGGCTGTATACTACAGTTCCAATACAATATAACCTGATCCCCACCTCCATGGACATGGAACCTGCTGCTTTTGCAGCTGTGCAAAATAGCCACACAAAGGTTAGATCTTTTCAAGCTGTGAAAATTTACTCGACAATGCAGGACTTGGATGTAGGGCTTCATCAGTCCAAATCTGTTCAATTCATCATACGTAGTAATGTACAAGACCAAGCTGCTACCATTCCTCCTGGTCCTCATCTTATCCTGCTACTTAGTGTTTTATTTGAAAAGCATGACCCCAAACGTAACATTTTACAAGAAACCAAGATTCGCAATATTACCAAAGCTTGCAGTTTTACCACAGCCTCCAGTAGCATTTCTCGTTAAGCTGAAGCATCTGGAAAGCATGTAATTACACGAGTATTTTCAAGTTTAAAATGAAAAAAGAACTAAAAGGATAAGCTTCTATTCTTGATAGAGAAAAATAAATACCCCTCATGCACCTAAAAGCAAGAAAAATGCACATAAAAGCACTTTGCTTTCCCTTGAACAACAGAAAGCCAAGAATGGTCCTTAGTACTGGCGCCAGTTCTGAACGGCTTATACCTCAGTCTACTGCAGTGAGGCAAGCAACTCGGACAATTGCCTTAGACCCCATGGTAGCTTCACTAGGCAGCACTGCAAATCATTGGTGAATATGTAGAAGGAGAAAGGACCCCCAACAGGGGATTTTATCAGCATGTTGATTGCCTTCTCATGGCCCCAGCAAGGGTTAGAAGCAATGCTCTGGAAAAACATTTTCTCCTACATTTATTGTTTTGATCGCTGTGCAGACTCACAACAAAATTACTAATGCTGCCATAATAACAGAGCCTTTTGCTAAACTGTTTGTGGCTCAAGTCCCTGCAGTATCATCAGCTGTGTTTTAAGGAACTGATTCTTATGGCAAGCTGTGCAGTGAGTCTGCACGCAAGACCAAACTTCCAGAGCGATGGCTCTATATTCCCATCCAGCCATATAGAAGGGTAAGAGCACTGCATCAGTGATCCAGAAATACCATGTCTGAAGCTGATCACATCCTATGCAGTTTTCCACCACTCCCAACTGCCTGATCACCCACTGCTGTCACATCCATAAGTTATTTCCAAGACTACCTTTGTTCTATCGGAATGTCGTTTCACAGGGCACCAGCGATGCTCAGAATGTCCTAGGAGTGACTCAGGTGGCACATTCAGCACTGAGAGCTGTTATTGTCTTAAATGGATGCTGACTGAGACCTGTCTGGTTCTGTTACAGCAGGTCCTCTCAGCTGGAAGGGATACCAAGTTTGCCAACAGCAAGGACTGAGGTGAGAGGATATAGCTGTCCCTCCGTTTTGAATCTGCAAATGCTGGCCAACACTGCTACCATGAGCGGTGCTCCATCGCAACTCAGCTGCCACCCATCTGCTCTAAACAGTGGATAGCAATATTATCATGAAGCTTCCCCAGCATTCAGCAAAAAGTTTTCCAATAATTTTTTAATACTAGATCACTAAATGTTTTCCAGTAGACAGATCTATAAGTCCACAAAGGATTACTAGCAACAGCAGTTTTCCTTTTGTACAATTGGGTTTGCCATCCAAATATCAGTGTTGCCTAAACTGGCCTTAGTACCCTCCACTTTTCCCCTTGTCCCTGAATCATCCTCCAGGTAATGGTGGTAAAAACATTTATGTAACCAGCTGGCAAATCAGAGCAGGAAACTGGCCCAGTTGATAGATAACCTGTTGGAAGTCACCATTTTGCTATTATTAGTGTTGCTCTTTCACAAATGGACCAGTTCCTCAACCCAGGTCACAGAATGGCTGCACAAATGTATATTGTGAGCCAGCACAGGGCCAGGAAAGCACAGCAGAGTAACAACTACTCAAGGCAGAACTGTGGCTGAAAAGCAGCTCATTAGATTGCCCTCTTGCTTGAAAGGTTGCAGTCTGGAAGCCACAGTGTACACATGAATATACCACCTTCTAATGCAGCATGGTCAAAATCTCATGGAAAAAAACACCCAGTTCAACTTGCTGACATTCATGCCGTATGCATCCATTAAACTGAAGCTTGAGACAACAGAGAAAACAATATGCATGATTTAAACACTTCTTGTTATTCACTGTGTGTTCCCTGTTTAGTAAGAGAAAAGAAAAAAGGAGGGGGGAGGAGAGAGAGAGAGAAAAGGAACAACCTCTCTAACTTTTTTTCTGTTTTGTTTGCAGGGGATTAAAATTATTTTACCATGTGCACATGGCTGGGAATTTCAGCTCGGGGAGCTATACATTTTGTACTGCGCTAAGACATTAATGTGTTCTTAACAATTTAAGACCGGTATTGTGGGCCCTCTGTAAATGCAGGGAATTAAAGTCCTTTCTGTTGTGTTGCTGCATGCTGAGTGAGTCTCCAATTAGTTGAGCTGTTAATTTTTTGGGTTTCTATATCTTGCCTCTATTAAACTGATTTGTTCAATCATGCTGAACGGTCACCTGCCGCCTGTGCTCTAAAGTGTCGTGCTTGCCTTGGATGGTGATCTCTTTGTCACACTTTGTTCACAGCACTTCTAACAGTGGGGTACATTTCCCTTCGTGCTATTTTTACTTGCTTCCAGAAATACATCTGAAATTGTTGTATGAACAGTTTCCAGCTTTCTGCCAGGATGCCTTCAGCCCTCTTGTGCTGCTCCCAGATGAAAAGGACCTTATTGGAAAAACCCTGTAAAATCGAATAGAAAATGAAACTTCTTCTGACTTAACCTGTGAATTTTAATAACATAGTGCTACCTGCTGTAGACATTCTCTTTCCAATAGGCTTTGGATCAGGCCATGAAAAGAGATATCTCTCTGTACCAGTGTATTTGAAACAGTTCCTCTTTGGGGCCAGAAACATTTCAGTGTAAATAAACAGAGATACATTAAATTAAAACTGACAGGGTGATATTATCCTGAGCAAAACATTTGCAAAAAACAAGTAAAGGGCACATACTTGCTTATCTTCTAAAAGCTTATAGAGCTCCTTACAACATCAAAGCCTTTAGCAAGATGGCCCTGCGACAAGAAAGAAAAACAACAGAGGGCAATTTTCACCTCAGTTCTTGAAACTCAACCACTCACATGGATAGGTGAGCATTATTTTAGAAGAACGTGAATCACAAAAAAACTATCCTGCAGCGGAAGTGACCAGCCTCCACTAAACTGTTGTATGCTTTAAATGTCATCAACATTGACAGAGTTCACTGCATTCCCATGGAAAATATTGAAACTCTATAAGCAGCGTACAAGCAATGTAACTGACATTACTGTAATCACTGAAGGAGCTCAAGTTTGATATAAGATTTGCTTTATAAAGGAGATCTAACCAAGTCTCACTATCTCACACAAACACTCTGGTATTTAAATCTTTCACTTGTCAGGCTAAGTCTGTTCTGAGTATTTAAAACCTATGCATAAGCCTATCTCTATTTGCTAAGCGTGTGCTTACCTGCAGATTTCAAGATATTACACATAAACATCAGCTCATACATAAATGTGTGCTTGACTCATGCCTAGAAATTCAGTCCTAATACAAACCGGTGCCTCACTTCTGCTGACCTCCACATTCTTCACTTTCTTGCATCAGCTTTTTATGTGATTCATTACTACAAACACACCAGTTCCCTATCATAAAAATTGCGTACTGTATATGATTACACTTTTTCAAGGAGTTCATCCTGCAATGCTGTGCTGAACTTCACTAAAGTCTAGCTCAGGTATAACTGATCCATCAGTGAAGTTTCAGATGTTCTCCTATCCCATGTGTACCCTCTGCAAGGTTACAGCTTGCTAGGGCTTCCACCTGACTTACCTTTCATTACCCAATGCCATAAATGCCATGTCATTCCTCTCCCTTACATACCCTTGGACAACTTTGAACAATTCCTTTCACTAACTGACTTGTCCACCTGCCAAATTCTCACATTTGCTCAATAATGCATATGAAAGTGCGCGGTCTTCTGATAATGGTTTACCGAATTTAATTTCTAGGGAATGTCAGCTTCCATCGAGTGATGCACAAACTGCAAGTTAATCAATAAATTCTATGTCTATAGGGGCCTCAATGTACCTAACTCATGAATATGCAAGCTCTGTTTCTTTGAATTAGACACAAATGTATTTCTTGTCAGATAGGAAGTGCTGTTACGTGTATATATTTTCTTCCTTCTTGTTCTTTTTGCATAAAGCAGATGAGATTCCAAGTTTGCCAGAGCAGACATATTTTTTCCAGGGTATAACAGCAGCCTAGTGCTGGATGATAAAAGCTTTGCCTGCTATCCATATAATGCAATTGCAGTTTGAGTGTTCTGGGTTCCTGTATTTCTGCGTTGCACTTCACAAGCGTAATGCTGAAATCACAGGCAGGGTGATAAATGTTAACAATTTATTCAGCGTTTGAAAATACTGAGAATAAGCTCTCTCCCTTGGTCTGCTTTCACTCAGATGTTGAAGACCAGAAAGGACTATCAGATCCCCTTGTCTGACCTTCTGTGTGATACATGCCCTTAAACTTTATCAACACCTGTTTATTGAGCTTGGCGATTTTTTTTCTTCTTTTTACTAAAATATATCTTCTAAAAATATGCTTTTCATTGCCCTGTCTTCATTTGCAGGCTTCAAGAAATAAGGATTCCTTGTCCCTTAATAGTTATTCCAGTGGTTAATCAATCTCACTCTTAGAAATGAGGCACCAATTCTTAATTTGAATTTGTCTGGATGAAACATTCAGCTATTAGTTTTCTTCATGTCTTTGCCTGCCAGATTAAGGAGGCCTTTATTATTTAGTACTTTTGACTGTTGAAAGTACTGATGTCTTGTAATCAAGTCTCTGCTCAGTCTATTTTTGGGTAGGCTAAACAGACCTAGCTTTTCAGACTCTTTCTGTAATGAATTTGCCAGCCCTTGAACCTTACTGTGGTAAAGATTTCTCTTCTACAGTGTCTAAATCAGGGAATTAATCCTCTAAAAACAGTTGTCTTGTAACATGCCAATGTTACAAGACAATATGTGTCCTGCCACTTTGGTTACACATGTATTCTGAGTTAAAGCCTGTACAAATGCCTTATTTTCGTGTGCAATTATGTCCATTCTGTGCAGACCTGAAAGAGCAGACCTTGCAAGTTTTAGGAGTAATTCTTTAGTTATAAACACTGATAACACATTCATATTGTATCATGCATTCATTACATAAATCAAAGCTGACTGCAGACAGAAAGTGAAGGACAAAAGAATTAAGTATCTTTTCTAAGTTAAGAGTTAAAGCTATGGAGAAATAGGCTTAGGACACTATAGATTCCAGTACTCTAAGCTACCTGCCTTTCCCAAACCCTTATTATTATTATTTTTATTCTTTCAATAAATACTTTAAATGCACTTAGTGATATAAAAGATCCTGGAACCTGAAGCATCCTTCTGGTATTTAACATCCACAGACCTGGCACAAAAGGGGGCAAAATACTGTAAAATTCTGTGAACCTTCTGCAATCATCTCCTAGTGCCCAGTGCTCCAAAGAGAGAATTTCCTAAAGGCATTAGATAATGTTATTCCTCCTCACTGTTCAGTCCTTACCCTCTTTAACTGAGATTGCCAAAGTGGGCAGTATTTAACGTCACTCCTGGTAGCAAAAATACATTGCTAACATCACTGCTATGAACTAAAATTCACTTCCACTGTTCATGAGCTGCCACGGTGTTTTTACTGCTTTTCTCTGGTACCTAAGGCCAATTCTTTTGCTTTGTGACCAAAGGCAGCACAGAGGCATAGTGCAGCAGATGCCGTTTCCACAGTTGCTGAGGAGGAGGATAGCACTAGATACCTTTCCTTCTTGGGAAGCAAGGCCATGAACTGCCATGGCTGCGGAGTGGCAAGAAACAAGCAGCTCCCCATCACCCGCGGAAAGCAAGCGTGAGCTAAGGGCTGCTGCGAGGCTGTATCCTGCCTCAGTGTGAGGGGACAGAGCGCAGCTCCCACCCACAACTCTCTTCCAAGCATGATAAAAACTCCTGGCTCTGCCTAACTTCTGGGTCAACCAGAGCTCCTGCCTTTCCTAGAGACCCAGCAGGTCAGAGCCAGCGTTTTGATGATGTGGAAAGAAGGAGCCGCCTTCTTAGCACTCATGGTTATCTACCTACCTCAGAGTGGTCTTGTGAGGGTTATCACATTCCTATGCAATCTACTAGGTATAAGTTAGATAATTTGCAAGAAGAATATTTTAAATCATTGTTTCTGTTGAAGAAATGGGGTGTGTGAGGGGATCCTGCCTGTAACAGAACCTCTGACTGAAACCCCATTACTTTTGGTTCTTAGCTTTCTGAAAATGGGGAGACTCACCGTATCCACGAGTAAATAAATTTCTCTGCTGTTTTTCATCCTTTCTATTTTTTCAGCAGCAAACTGACTGTCCCATAATCAGGTAAAGGTGTCATTCATGCACACATATTCACTATTTGCATGGCATATGACCTACCTGTCAGAGAATACGTTCAACTAATAATCAGCATAGAAATGCTCCTTGTTGGATGCTTTTTTTTCCTACCAGAAAAGAAAATCCTGAATTAAAAGACAATTAATCTTTTTATTTTTTAAATTTTGTTGGTTGAAGCCCAGTTCCACAGCTAAAAAGAGAGCTCAAAATGAAATTCTTACACAGACCTAAGCCAATAAAGTGGTTTAGAGTTGATCTGACCCAGCCCAAAGAAATTCCATAATGGATAACTAACAAAAGAGTTCTGACAGCAAACCTGACCTCAGGTCTTGTCTTTGCATGCCACGTTTTGCTAAGCAGGCTGGGAAACACTTTTGCTTATTTGTCATTTTCTTTAATCATGGGCCTTGATCCTTGACAGAGAGTGTTCAAATGAACCCTAATGTTATACTGGAGCTCGTACAAGATACATTTTTAGCTTGTGGGGCTTGAGTAGTGTCCTTTGGTAGTGTCCTTTGGCAGATTCAGAGCCCGAAGAGTGGTTATATGGTAAAACCCACCTTTCCTTTGTGCTGCATTTGAACAGCTGAATAGCTTGGTTTTTTCCACAGCAATCATGGTATTTTTTTTTCCTTTTTCAAACTTTGTATTATTTAGGCATGTCTAGTTTCACTGGCTTTGCACTATACAGTGCTACCATCATCAAAGGGAAGAGTTGTAAAATAAGTCTTAATCTCACTAGGTGAATTTATTGCTGTCATAAAAATAAAGGCCCCCAAGGTTCACTGCATCCGCTGTACTGAAGACACAGAGTGCAAGCTTGGGGAATTTACTGTAGTATACCACTGTGTCATTGTACCTACCTGAAAACTTGGCTCAGCTGACATCTGGAAGCATTAATAAAGAAAATGCAACCTAAGGGGAAAGAACCAGGGATGTTTGATTTGTCAAAAGAAAAATGTACATTATTATGGAGTCAGAAAGCAAGTTATAAGCCAGAGTTTGTATTTTACACAGTGAAGATGTTAGCTGGGCTTTATCAATATTTTCATAAATTATGCACTGAGACAGAGCCCCTTTCACAAACTGCATACTTATTTATCTGGTTTGGGAGTTTGTCCCTTACGGGAAATGCCACCTTTTGAGCAGAAATTTGCAAATTGTTCCACAGCTTATTTTTTAAAGGTTGTTATCCCAAAAGTGTCAGGAAAGACTGTTTTCTCCTGTGAGCCCATGAGAGGCAGACATAGGAATCCCAGATTGCCTGTAGCAAGAGAATGAGCTGGAGGGCAGAATGCGTCAGACGAGGAGGCAGTAGGTGGTAAAGAGCTTTAGGACCTCCAGCAAACAGTCTTTGCCAGAGATGTTACAAGGCTGGAGATGCTCACTTAGGAAAACAAGTTTGCAAGAAACACTCTGCCCAGGTTGCTCTGTGGATAATGTAGGTAATTAGAGGGCCCAGCAGAAGACAAGACCCAACTATGCAAACTGCTGTACAATCCCAGAAACAATCCCAGCCCTGAAAAGACTATAGCCTAAAGAAAATGGGAAGGAATTTTAGGGAAGTAGAAGTAAACAGGGTAAACTGAATCTCCCACGGTTGTACAAGAGGTCAGTGGTAGAGCTCACAGAAGAAAAACCAAACCCACAAATCAAATACAAATCAAGTCCACAGCTGTAAAATGCAACACTGTCTTCTAGATCAGCAACAGTCTCCTTTGGAGGATGAATTCCCAGTTTGAGGATTCACCTCATCTAATTTAAAGACCTACTTCTGAAAGAGTTGGCTAGACTGTCTTTGTAATGAATGGAGAGTTATCAACACAATGTCTCCTAGTCTTTGTGTGTCTGTCTTTGGCTAGGAGGAATCGCAACATAGAAGTCTCCAGGGTTTTCTAAATGCAGCAAGAAGAGTCCCACCCAACATGACTAGGACAATCTTTACTGGAATCCTTTGATTCAAGTTGTGGTTGAACATGAAGAAAAACCCCAGCTGAGTCCAGAATTAAAAAAGGCAAAGAGGAAAAAAATTAAGTATTCTGCTGACATAATTGAAATTGTGCACGCTGTCCAGAGAAAAGTCCTAATTTTGATCGTTTCACATAATTACATGTATTATCAACAAAAATTAAGGGCTCTCACTGAAGTTTCTGGGAAACTTCCCTAGTGATTCTAATGTAAACACAGTCCTATTGTATTTTCTCAAAATAAACCTACAACTGAGAGATCATACCACATGAGAACACAGCTTTTAAAAGCCTAACAGTTCCAGACGTTTCTGGCATGCCACGAGAGATTGCTGAGATGGGAATGGGGACATGGCTTTGCATTGTTCTGAACTTGTTGCAGAAACATAGTCTAGCCAGAGATACAATTGTACAATATCCTGTGTTGAGAATATATGAGAGAATATTTTCCATTTTTTAATATATCCTCTTCCACCGTATTGAAATCTGTATTAAGAACTTAAATATTTTTTTAAAAAATAAGACAATTTACAACGCTGAACACACACTGATTTGCTTGTTCTCAAGACACTTTTCTCTTTCTTCCCCCCCTCTGATTGTCCATCTCTAGACAAGGAAGTTTTTAGGAAGGTTTCTACATTATTCCATATCTTAAAGCCACTATCTTGAAATCTTTAAATAAAACAAAGAGAAATTTCAAATAGAGACCAAGATTCATGGATCCCTTGTGTTAAGAGATGGCCAATGTATGAAACACATAGACAGAGCCATGCCACAGAGGTGAACATCTGCAGAAAGCATGTGCATGAGTGATATTACCTGATGTCTACATTATGCTTCCCCATTATTCCCTAGCTGTAAAAGGTGACCCCAGCTGTCATGTAAAAAAATCCCACAGCCAAAGCCTGTCAGCTTTGCCAACCAGCTGCAAAAAGCCCATGGGTTTCCAGAGAAAAAGGAGCTGCACGCGTTGTTCAGCATTTCACTGAAGCTGAGGAGGGGCCAGAAGCACGAGAAGGAAAGCTTCATGGGAGCTGTGACAGGTCTGTCCCTAGCTGTAAAAGGTGACCCCAGCTGTCATGTAAAAAAATCCCACAGCCAAAGCCTGTCAGCTTTGCCAACCAGCTGCAAAAAGCCCATGGGTTTCCAGAGAAAAAGGAGCTGCACGCGTTGTTCAGCATTTCACTGAAGCTGAGGAGGGGCCAGAAGCACGAGAAGGAAAGCTTCATGGGAGCTGTGACAGGTCTGGATACTTGGCCATCTCTTCCCAGAGGAATGAACTAGAGTGACTGATTTCAAGGCAGACATAAATGATAAACCACATTAAAATCTTTAGTTGTTAGACCTATGTCTTCATAAAGCTACTTTAATTTGGTGTGAAAGAAACTACTGGAGAAGTAGCCTCATAACACCCAGAGAGAAATTCAAAGTATGTGTTTTCAGCTGAATTTTCATTGCTACTTTGGTGATAAATCAGAGAAAGTCCGTATCAATTCAGCTGCATATGCCACAAACCAGCAGGACTGAGATTACCATTGTGCTCTCATGTTGCGGATCAGACATCAAATTTTGTGCTTCCCCTCCCCTGCATTTGGTCAGGACAGAGACATCTCAGGCTGGGGCTTGAAGTCTGGAATGCTACTAAAACAAGTCATAATGAATACCACAGAAAATGGGAGAGGACAGGAAGACAGTAATCTGAAATTTTTCAACATTAGTCAGTAAAAAGTAGTGAAGAACTTAGTGGCTAAAAAGGTAATACTGGAGCACCTGTCATAGGTAAGTCATGAAGCCTTTTTCTATTAAAAATCTGTTCTTTGAAGTGCTCCAAAATCTGCATTGTTTTCTTAAAAAGCACCTACATTAGTGCTTCGGCTTCAGTTCAGACATAGCTTTGATTCAGCTCTGCCACCTTCCTGCCAACTGTCTCCATTTGCCTGTCATTGATCTTAGTTTCTGAGTGGTTTTGGTGCTTGCACACTAAATTCCTTTCAGAGGAAACTAAATAAAGCTCTGTTTCACATGTATTTCAGCATTTAATGGGCACACAGGGTTGTGAATCTACCTATGGGCCAAACTACTGCGAGATCCCCCCCAGTGGTTACCTAACACTCATCTACCACTGAAATGCTCTTGAACCCTTAAAAGATCCTGTGACAATCTGGAGCAATTCACATTTTGCAAAGGACTAAGTGCAGTGTTTCCATCTGGCACCAACTCCCAGCCCTCTACTGACTTTATTCCGACTGATCTATCAGCTACAACTTCTTCCTAAGAAGACATATTTTACACCTTTGCCTGGTGTTTACCTGGTCTATATTTTGCGGCCATACCCCTTTCTCAATCTTTATTTTACTACCCCTCTCCCCTGCTTTTTAATTTCTTTAAATTCTCTCAGCATGTTGGCACCTAGTCCTTTCTCTCAGCAGAAAATTCAAAGTGGTGCAATTTGACAAACCAAGGAAGTGCACTTACTCACGAAATTTGCTTGAAGACTGGCAAGGTGTTCTTAGGAGTTAGGGTTATATGGGGGCAGTATCAGAACACTGCAGACCTCCTGTTCATTGCTAGCTGAGGCAAATGGTGATCAATACCGACTCAAATTTGGAAAAAAGAGAAGGCATTTTGCAGAAAGACAAGAGATGCAACGCACTTCAAGGTGGCAAAATATGTGCCCGTTTGTCGAGAACACTGTGCTGAAACTGCACCTCCACTGGATTTTTTGTTCTCTGCTTTCCCAGGTGATCCCACACCACCATCACCAAGAGACCTCCCCATCCTTGTGCCCCACAGAAAACACTTGCAAGGACACAGACTAGGGTGCTGCTTTACCCCATCCAAACTCCCTCTGCGGTACCTTTAACAGCTCCCAATACCAAACCAGTTAGATGGAAAAGCAGCACTGATTTTCTGTTCACATTTAGTCCAGGCTGGGGAGGCAGAGAGAGGGTGATTGAGGTTTCTTGTACAATAATAGCATTGTGCTCAGAAATGCAGAGAAGTGCCACATATCAGAAAGCAGGGCTTTCATGCTTCTAAAAGCAATTCTCCCAAAGCCGCATAGCAACTACCTGTGTCAGGAACTACCCGCCCACTCCCCACCCTCTTTGAATGCCAAGCTCAGTCTCAGCATCAAAAAGAGCCGTGAATGTGGTGTGCCATGATAAAACTACTAGACTTCCACAATAACCTCACTCAGTGAATGCCCCGTCCCTCGCAGGAAGCAGTGGTGAGACCACTGTAAAGGCACAATTTGTCCCTCTGCCATGGTTTGTCCTAACTCCCTTAACCAGAAGGATTAAGCAAGAGCTATAAGCAGGTTTAAGGGAACATCGAACGCGCTGCTCTTCCCGAACGCCTGCTGTCTGCATGCAGGGTGTTCACCTCTTATCTGAGAGTGGCCTGCAAGCACTGTGAGTTTTCACAAGCACATTCAGTTGTTTTCCTTGATTTTTACTTCTTCAGTTGGGCAAATATGATGTTTTTTGAAGTGGAGCCCTGCTAGTTTTTTCAGTCAATGGAAAAGGGGCTGATTTACCTGAAAATAGAGCGAGTTGCACACAGTCTTTGAAAACACGTGAGTATGACCAATCATACCATGAGGCAGAATACAGCACAAATTATAGGAGCCCACAATGGCTCTCCAAACCCTAGTTCCCATGTTCCTAGGCCCCTGCGACTGCAGGACAAGGTGCTGTTTTCCATTCAGAGGTCTGTTAGACCACAGTGAGAATCCTGATTGAGAGTGATTTGGACTGGTAATCTGGAAGACAGCTATGGTAATGTGAATGTGTGTCCACGATTGAGGCATAGCAGGACTCACGCATCACCATGTATCATAGCCATGGCTCTGACAGCTTTCTCCAGCTTTTTCTGCATCATTCATTACATCTCCACTTAACAAAGGTACCGGAACACAGACAAGTGAGACATCATCGAGGTATCTCCCAGTAACCATTGCCAGCTCCAGGAACAGAATTAAGATTCAGTCAGAATATTTTAACTATATCTCCTGGTTGTCAAGGGTTTGTGGCTGAAAGTACCTTAACTTTGGTTTGTTTGCTGATTTTCATAGGTGTAGGTTTTGCTGAATCTGTCATTTTAGAAGGAAGTACGTACTACTTGGGAACTATAACCTTATACTGATGGCTTGTTTCAGCAACATATAGACAGAGACAGAAATTGCAAAAGAGGCACTCACAGCTAGCAATAACTCCACTGAGCTTGGTGCATTTGGTCATTATCAGTATTACTAATGATCTGGATTGGTAACAGAAAAGGATTTTATACTATAGGCCTAGGCTCTCAGGACAAAAATTTTCTAACAGAGGTAGCCCACTGGTCTAGATAGATATATGCAGCAGTGGTAAGTGCTTCTGCAACTGTGAAAGGAAAAAAAAATAGAAGAGATATTCAGTCCTAGTAAATACTCTAAACGATGTCACACAGCAGTAGGGTTTAAGCAGGTATAAAATGACATACAAACATAAAAGAAAGCATTTTAAAAGGTAAAAAGAACTTCAGTAGATGCAGTTTCATTAACTATATTTTAAAAAGTGAAAGTAAAACAAAAAGTAAGGATGAGAAACAAAAGATCGAGCTGCTTAGACCTTTCCAAGGAACACTGAGGGTTTTGAAGTATATCCATTTAGCACTCCTTGCAGGATCCTCTCTAGGATGGGAGTGCAGAAAAGAAGAGGGATAAAATGAAATGAAGGCACTGTGGGAAAATTACCTTATAAATGAAGAAAGGGAAGAGAGATTTGTCATAACCAAAACTCAGGTTCCTGCAAGCAGCAGCGGGAAATGATGATACAAAAGAGAACCTTCTGATCATTTCTGAACAACCAGAAAGGACTTTCAATTTAATAAAGACAGCAGCACCTAGAGAACGTACCAAGACATTCTGCAACCCTAACAAGCATCTGGCAGGCAATTCCATTACATTTGAGACAGGAACCAAAGACATTACAATACTAATAACGGTTGTTGCGTACATTAGGAGACAAGGGGCTATCAGAGGTTCACATCACACTGAGGCGTTTTGACAATGATTGAATTTCAGTAATCAAACCACTCTATATAAAAATAAAAAGCCCAGGCAGTTTAATATCCCAGGCAGAGGATCAGTGTAAACCCCAGCGTTACCAGTTTTTAAGGAAGAAATACAGCACTTTTCAGTGGCATATGAAGATAGAAAACAGGGCATTGAAAACAGGGCATAGAAAATGGGGCACATTTTGTCCCAAGCATGGTCACAGTAGGCAAGCTGTCTTACTACATTGCCTCCTCTTGTTCGTTCCCCTCCTTAAAATTCAAGCTGCCTCTAACCCTGACTTCAGTGAGAGCAGAGTCTGCCTTAAAGGAATGAACACTCACTAGCAGAAAAGTCCAGAGGATTTGAACTACTCAGCATGCAAAATTGGCTTCTTAAGAAATAGTTCTCACCTGTGAGCTCTAATGAATGATTACAGCATTTAAGAACAAGTTAGGAGAGACAAAGTATATTTTTAGCATTAATGTACAAGGAGTAAGATACATGCCGTTGAGAAGCAAGACAGGAAGGCTGTACCAGAGCTGCGGCACTGCAGATGTGTTCTTTGCCTCGCCAAGCTTCTTTTGTTCTTTTTCCCCCCGCTGTCACTGATTCAATGGCGTTATCTATTCAATGCATGCAATTTATATTAGAAGCATATGTTTTCATCCACTGCACATTCTATTTGCACAGGTACAGTTTGTAATCAAAAGCAGTATGGTTGAAGTTAGCATTCAAAAAACCTTAGAAAAGTAAGTTAACACTGGCTTTTGAGGCTGGAGTGGGTTAGCAATGTGTTCCTATATGTACTTTGGCAATTAGAAAACATTTTCTCCCTACTCCAGAAAAAGAAGCAATCACCCATTTCCTCCTTCCCATGTCCAAGGCCATTCTGATGAGGGAAATAATGAAAATGCAGCAACAAGCATGTGGCTAGCTAGGTACTCACATGATTTTGCAGCCTGTAATACTAAACAGGTTGGATGATTCTTGCAGAACCACTTCCGAACCTTTTGCCAAGTTTACTAGTTAAGTTGACAGGTCTCTTCTTCAGGTTGGGGCTGCTGTGGTACTTCAAAAATATATGCAATAACAATGCCTTTCTTCTCCTAATGGACAAACCCAAGAAAAAAATTATTTTCCTTTTCTTTCCAGGAACTATGTCTATTCCTTAACCCAACACAGAATTGTTTGCACTCAGTCCAGGACAAGCTAGTTGTGTATTTATTTGCTGGTGGACTTGGGAGCAAGCCCAAGGTTTATGAAGGCAAGAACTCAGTAAAATTCCCGATTTAGGCTGGGGAAAAACAACCGAAAGTTTAGTCACTAACATGACCTCTCCACTTCTGAAATTTTCTACATGAGACTAGAAATGCCTCAAGAAGCGATGACTCCTCCACAAGAAGTTTCCTTGCATTTCTCCATTCACTATGACCCAGAAATATGAGTTATCTTTAAGGTCTGACTTTTCATTTAAAAACTGAATAAAAATCCTTCAAAATCTTCTGGTGAGTTTCCACTTTCATTTTTACATACTTCTACTGGCAATTTAGTATTATTTATTATCAGTCTTCCTTGACCACTTTTAGCAGTGATTAAGGCTTATTAAAGAAAGTTTGTTTATTATGCTAAATAAGGAAGTTAACAAAAGCTGCCATATAAACCAGTGCTAATGGTGACAGTCACCTTGCACTGAACATGGGCACTCATTGAGAATGATCAGTCATTCCTTTTTAGTCTTTTACTGCAGGAAAAAGAAATTCACCTTTACAGCATCGAACAAATTTTGAGGAAGTTCTCACATACTCCTCTTGCTGATATAATGACGCACTGATCCTTCACTGCTCTTGAAACAGGCAACCTCCTTCCTTGTCATGTATCCAATCACCAGTAACACAAAGGTCCCTCTCACTACAACACCTCAGTCATGCCAGCCTTGATCCAACAGCAGAGTGTATTGCTCTCCTTGAAGCATCCCCAAACCATCAGTACAAATTTAATGCATCTTCAGTCACAGATCTAAGTAGTTGAAGGCTTCAGAAGCTGTTAAAATCTGTTTACGGATGTAGATTTGACAGTACACCCATGCAACTCCAGACTGATTTTAACCGTTTCCTGACTGATGTAGAGCCAATGAAACATGCCTGATTAGTAGCCCCTCTTACCACAAAGAAACACAAGGTTGGGAAGAGCTCTGCGACCTTTCATTACAATTGGCATTTTGTTTATAAAGAGTATAAGGACTGAAGTAGAGGTTGACCTTTTTGATTGGCATTAAGTTCTCAGCTGGGCTTTCTGCTAAATGGCGTTTTTAATCATTGTTGTGATATTGATCCCAGCCTAGTCGTTCTGGTTCTGACCCAAGCCACCTCTTTCATATAGGTCACTGAAAGGCTGTCATGTAGCAACATTTGGTCACAGAAGTGGATTCATAGAAACAACCTGTAGTCTGAAAAACTTCATATCCCATTTCCAAACTAGTGGGACCACTGGGATATGATATATTTCACATATGGCAGATATGTGATATGGCAGAAAGCAAAAAAAGCTCAGAAAGTGAAGAATCTTAGTAAAAACACAGAAGTGCAATTTCTGATAAACTTGACTGTTTTATCGAAGCTGGAAACGGGAAAGAAACTGTCCATGACAAATTTAATGAGAGCACATTTCAGTCCTTACAATCTGGCTCAATCAGATAATTTTACAAACTACTTTGTCTTTTCACCTTGGTGAGTCTATGCAAATTATGGCTGGAGACATCAATGAAAAGGAATTTTGTGATCCCATTTCTAATAGAACACATCACCTGATGTGTGAGTTCTTATCGCGATGAGTTCTGTTTAGCACTTGAAGGTAAACCACACACAGAAGAGCTCATCTAACCCAGTGTAACAGTAAGGAAGGTAAGAAAACTGCTCCTTACAATCAGGCTTCAAGGAAACATTAAGATACATCAATAGATTTGTTAAGTGCCACAACATGGATTAGTATATGACAACATTAAACCTGCTTATTCAGAGTTTGTGAAACCATCAGTCTTTTTCACACATCCTAAACTAACACATATTAAAAATAAGCCAGTATAAAAGTAATGGGGCAAACTTCATGTTCCTGAGCCTCTGGCAAAGCTCCCATCAAATGAGAAAAGTGTGCAAGATTCTGGCTTTATAAGTCCTAGTATGTTAAATTAAATATTTGGCCCTGGGACAGCTGGAGCCTATATTTTAGCATTAAAAGGGTAGTTTGATGAATTTTTCTCCCTTTTACAAAGGCTAGGAGCTTTGAACCTGAATAACCTTCAGGTTGGCTAACTATTAGAATCCCAATTTAGAGAAAGCCAGCATAGTAGAAGGAAGGCAAGAATATATTTTTCTTAGGCAATTCCCTCTCCCTGAAGTCATTCAGGTTTGCTTTTGTTTTCACACTTTTCCAGAATAGCCTTGAAAGCTCTCTCAAGTGTCTCTGAGGCAAAATGACACATTCATCTGAAATTCCTTAAACTCAAACTTGAAAAGCTGACTGCTCCTTTGTGGCTACCGGAATCATTCTGCATTTCACTGCATGAGCTGATTATTGCTACAAATACCAGCACACTTTGAAAGAAGACAGCAGAGGGAATGGTTGAGTACAACACAATGAGAATCCGCAGGATGCACAGAGGTGATGCAGGGCTTGGTGTGAATCAGCAATTGAAAAATTGAGACAACATACTATTTGAAATCAGATAAAGAAAAGGATACGTGTCAGAATTCAGGTTTCATCTTTCTTATCTTTTCATGGCTGCTTCTCATTACTTGAGTTACCATGACTTCAAAATGAAGTGATGGCAGAGTAGTCAAAACCAAGTTGAAAAATAGCAAATGGTTCCTCAGAGCAAGGGGGACAAAGTATGAAAGAAAAAACCAAAAATGCTCTTACTTATAGTTATGTCTAAGCAACCCTCACAGTAATTACTGGGCTTTATCCACATAACACTCTGAAGCCTGAAGGAACATGCCTATCTTGTAAGTGTATTATTGAGCAAATTATGCAGGGAACTCCAAACTAGGTGCTGTGCAGTGAAGAGTCATCTTAAACTCATGCTCAGCAAGAAGAACAAACTTTTGCACTATCTGGCTAATTCCAAACTGGCAAATAAGAATTGTGACAGGGAATGAATAATTACCCGTGCTGTTAGAGTGACTTGGAGCACAGCTCAGGAGCTAGCACAGGCCAGGAAAAGTTTCAGATTAACTGGTGCAGACAAGGCCTCACCCTTTTCACATGCTAGCAGTGGCATGGTAGTGCAGTGAAGGGTCTCAGGCCTGCAGACACATGCGTAATCACATCTTAACACACACCACAGTCCATACTCTCAGGAGCTGCAAAGAAAGAGCAGAGCAGCTCCCAAAGAGCAGCAGTGCTGGGCTCTGGATGTGACCACAGCACAGACAGTGGAGCAACATGACCAGCAGGGCTCAGTCCCCCAGTCCCAAACAGGGTGAACAGAGCAGCAGTAGTAACTGCAACAGGTTCCAACTGCAGCATCAGGAGTCCAGCAACCATCAGGCAAAGGCAAGGTAGTGAGTCAAAGCCAAGATCAATCCAGAAAATTAGAACAACAACTCAGGAACAACAGGGAACACGATCTGAGACAGGCACACCTACAATATAGGACTGGGTGCCAGGTCCTGAGCCCCTGGTACAAGGAGCAGAAGGCATGTCGGGGCTGGGGAGGGGGGCAGGGGGGTTGTCCCAGGTGAGGCTGATCAGGGCAATTAAGACCTACCGGTGCACTCGGGACCATGATGCTTCTTTCTCTCAAGGCATTAGGGGGAAAAAAAACTTATGAAACCGCAAAAAAAAGTAGTGAAATGAAAGACAATCTTCATGGACATCTATAAGAAAGTATTCAGGACCAGCGAACCTGTGAACATATATGAGGTGGTAGCAAGGACACTCAAGAAGATGAGCTACTGGTGGGCTAATGCATACAGTCCCAGTTTGAATTTAAAGTCCCGTGTCTGGGCCCAGGATTGCAAATACTGATCCAGTGCTGTTCAGCAGAGTTTTCTTTCTCATGACAAATTGATATTCATCACCTAGGACTCAGCTGAGATATTCTGGGTCTGTAATTTAAGATGTGTCTCCTCTTCCCCTCCCACTATGTCTAGCACAAAGAGGTAGACATCACTAATGAAGGCTCTTTTTCAATGCATCCCTCTTATCATTTTTGCCACCAGGTCTGCGGTAGACTCCAGAGCAGAAGGCAACTGTAATGAACTCTAGTGGCTCCTGTATCTGACTTTCAGAAACAGGAAGGAGAGTGGGCACACAGACATATTTTCAGACCAGGTGATGCTATAGAGCCTTTGACAATGTCATTGTGCACCTAAATCACACAAAAATTCAGAACCGATCATTGCAACATCCAGTCTGTCCCTCACGGTTATTTCCCCTTGCAGTCAGGCAGCTGATTGCACTCTCAGACCCTTCAGGACTGCAGGGACCACCTGGAACAGCATAGTTACTGCCAACAGCAATATCATTTAAGACTGGCACCTGGCACAATGCGGAGTGATGACATTCAAAACTCACACAGCCCAATATGCACTGGTTGGAAGAAGATCCACCTCTGGCCTCATAAATGAAAAGTGTACTAGTACTGTGGATGCTGTCAGTATAGCCAACCTACACGTGTCCTGGGGAGACCAGCATGGACCTCCTCTGTCAGCTTTCACATCTTAATAAACATTGCCAATTTGGCCATGGGTACATGATCTGATTAACTGCCTCAAAGACTCTGTCTACTTATCAATAAAAATTAGCAGTATTTTTCAATTTTCAACTGAAATTGAAATAAATGTTCAATTTTAGAGTAGAAAGTTTTGACATTACTGAATTTTTTTATTTTTGTTTCTCCAGTATGAAATTTCAAACACTAGAACATGTTGACAAATTCATATTTGCCAGAGGAAATGCATCCAGTTGTGTACAACTGAGGTCAGTTTAACACAGACATACCTCAAGATACCCATCACATTTCTCCTTCCTAGGCTGTCACATAACAAATGTTTATTCAGGAAAAAAAACAATTCCTTGGCATATGTCCCTCACCGCTGAGTCAGAAGAAACAGATATTATGTTATTGCCTGGTGAGCTGATCAAAATTAGAGTAAGTGTTGTCACTGCACCCTAAATCTGAAAAAAGACAGTGAAGGCAGCAAGTTCCCTTTCAGCCAAGGACAGCACAAGTGAGACTTTGCAATATATATGGATAAAATAGCAGATAACTGTACCATAATATGTCTTTTCCCTTGGATTCATTCAGTCAGTTTTTGTTTATTTTCTTTTTGTTGTTGACTGGAACAATAAAGAAGGTGCAACATATAATACGAGCCTAAGGGGTACAGTAACAAACCCACAGTTATTAATGATCTGTCCTGGTTCTAGCAATGAGACCCTGACAGCTGTCAGGTTTCAGACACATTAAATGCCTGTTGTGAAATGTAGTGAGACTATCCGAGGCCTGTTATGATTCCCTGTGTTGCATATGCCTGGCCTTGGGAACTCTGACAAGCCCTTTGGAATTACGCATCATGCATTAATGACAGAATTTTTGTAGACAGGGAAAGATCGTCTTATCGTGGGATTTGAGTCCTTCCTGGTTGTGCAGCCCTCAGCTTTATGGTGATCATGTGTTTGCACACTCTTCCAGTGGGACACTGGGGCTACCTCCAAGATCCACATTTAGGGTATTTATGATTCATTCAGCCAAAATACAAGGACATTCTCTACCCATCTGGTTGGAATGCAGTATGAGAGCACAAGGAGTACATAAACAAGTATCAAAGGACCTGATTCTGCAAAATTTTCCTTGTTAGTGGAAAGTAGCAAGTACCGTAAATTTCCATTTATTTCAGAATTGCTTAAGCACCAGGCTCCTGTCTCATGCAGGATATACCAAGCTGAGCATGGTAGAAGTAAATGGGCTCTTAAGTTCACAGTGCAGGAAACTATGGGGTAGACCTTGAAGCAAGTACATGCGTACTTTCAAATCGTTAGAAAAAAAGCAAAACTGCGCTTCAGAATGAGGTAACAGTAGGATCATTTCTCTTTGGAATATATTTTGGGCACATTTGGGGTTGGCAAGGAGATATGGTAATTCAGTCCCAGCCAAGCCATCACATTGATCAAGGGCCAAATTCTAAAGTTCATTCTTAATATCGTGCCTCAGTGAGGGTTGAGAGAAATGGAGAGTAGAATTTGATATACTATAACTATGTAAGAAATACATGCACTAAACCACTAGAATTCAGAGAAGCACAGTTTCTATACGCTATGACAGAGTCAGCCAACAGTTCCCTTTTATCACTGATCTCTCTGTATTTTGATCGTGCCAGGCACTGCAGACTGCACTCCCCGCTTCCAATATCCTTCAGAATTTTTCCTATTTGTCAATTTACTTCTGATGCTGCCACGATCGTTGTACAAAGGAAGCCGCCAGGCTGTTGTGAACCGATTCTTGTGACTACTGTTCTCTGTTCACTGTTCTCTTCTAGGTCCCCAAAGACAGAAAGGCAAGTCCTTCCACCATGCTAATGAACCGATACAGACGTCAAAATCAGCAAGAACAGGCCTGAAAATGAGTATCCAGTCTGGGGAAGCACTCTCCCTGAAAGACTTGCTACAAAACTGGTGGTTGCACTGCTGGCACAAGCTACTAGTGGGGCAGGGTTCCTGGCACAGCCATATATCCCATTCAGCTCTTCTAAAGGCCACTTTTAATGCTTGTTGCATGCACTGCATGCCTATAAGAGCTGCCAGGAAAACAAATATAGTTTTAGCCAGAAGGTTCTCAAAACACTCCTTGCTATTGTGAATCTGTCCATGATGAAATCCATGATGAAAGACCAAACTGCAAGTTTTGTCAAAAGCTTAGTGCAATATCGATATCTTTAAGTAGTCCATAGAAAATATCTATTTTTAAATAATACATTGAAACAATGATTACATTTTTCTCACTGCTGTGCTTTCAACCAAAGCATTGCAGCAATAGGTTGATTAACTGAAGACTTGAAGGTGACAGTGAAAAATATAAATGCAATTTTGTCCTGTATACAGTACCTCATGTAATATAATTCCGGTCAGTGTCTCCAGCTTATCATAGGCCCTAACTTAATGCCAACAACAAAAGGTAATAAAAGAATAGGAAACCCTGAGGAAAAGTGGAATTTCTGCTTCAGCTGATCAAATGGAGTAATATGTAAAAATTGAAAAGACTATTTCTATTGATAAAAAACAAATTAGATTATTAAAAGCTGGAAATAATAATCTAAGTGACTGTATGTAGCCTAAGGAAATAAATTTTAAATTTACATTATTTTAACTTCATGACTAACTTAGGCTATAGCAAATCACTTCTGTTCATGTGGGAAATACCAGACTATGTGATAGGATAATTAATGTGTTTGTTTACAATATATATGTGAAAGATGAATTATGTATGCTTGTTTGCATGAAAAAGAGTAACACAGACCTTTGTTCAAAACAAATGATGTAAGTTACAAGGTGCCTTAGCAAATGTACTTAGCAAGGTGCCTTTAAATATACATGGATTAATGAACACACTTCAAAGATAAACTGAATTACAATAAAGATGTATTTTGAGGATCTCAGAAAGCATTGGGAAGTGGGTGTTGCAGATGTTACAGTTAGAGTGTTCCCACTGGATACACGAAAGACTAGATTCTTTGGTAGTAAAACCACAGCCAAGGTAAAGTCTTGCCTCCAAAATTTCAATTGACTTGTGGTGGAATAAGATTTCATTTCCCTGCATTCACGATGGTCAAAGACACTTATCTCAGTGAAGTAGAGTGAGACTGGAAGAGCTTTTTTTGAAATGAAACAAACATTTTGAAATGAAATTACAACACAAAACAAAGGTCCATCCACCAGTACCAAATCAAATATCTCACAGTGATACGTTAAAATCAAAGACCAACAAGTCTAGCATAGGAAGTGTTTGCTTCAGCCTGGGAACATCCTTGAAGAAGAGGAGGTAGGACGAGTGAGAAGTGAGGTGGGTAAGACTGTGCAAGGAAAGCAGACAGATGGGAGATGGATAGAAAAGCCTGAACATCCCCTGGAACAATGGCGCAGAACAGAATCATCCTCATCACCTCATTTTAGAACACAACTGTTAGAAACTGCTGTCACCAACATCTGGACTAGGCCATGCAAGCCTGGCCCCCTCCCCTCCAGGAGGGAAGCAGGTTAAATGGCACTGATGATACCTACTTGTTCTACACACAGTACAATTGCAAACTTAACCCACTCTTGCAATCACAGTAACTGCGGATCTGCTACCTTTGCATCTACCTGGAAGTATCATATTTATGGTGAACTCAAGTTGACTTTCTCTGCTCATTTAACTGCTTCATTTAGAGAGAAATAACTTGAAACGGATGAGAATAAGAATATGTCCTTTCTACCACCACAGGATCCCTCACAGCTAGTGCATCAGATGCTTGCCTTAAGGATAAGAAAGATTATTTCAATTCTATTCAGGCAAAAGTGAGACAAAACTAGATTTCCCTGTGCTGGGCAAGTACCTTTGCTGCAGAGCTGCTGGATAAACTTTCTCCTCAAATGTCCTGTGCAGAGTCCAGTCCTTGAGCTTAGATATGCTCCCAGCTCAGCAAGGCAGTGAGACAGGAGAAGAACCCCTAATCTGAAGAACCCCAAAGAAGGAACAGGTATAAAGAAAACTGTAAGATCTTGTCATGACTTAGTGACATGAGGAGTTCTATTAAAGGATAAATACTTTCAAGAAATCCACAAAGAGTTAGACACACTCAAGGTTAGGTAGAAGTTCACTGATATTTCTGATACTTAAATTTTGCACTGTTAACCAACAGTGCCATGCAACTCATTCCTGAATCAACTCCTCTGCAGACTAATCATGCACCAGAGATTATAGAGAAGAAGTCCCACAGACTGAAACAGGATTTGGGAGGCTAATTCTTATGAGCATTTTTTAAAATCAACCCACCAGTTTTGCAAACCCTGGCCTGAGTTTTTCTGATGGAGTTTTTTACTAGCTAACGTTGGATCATGACAATTTCTTTATTCATCAAATCAAGAGCACCAATATATGAGCATCCACTCCATTTCTGCCTCCAGATACCAAGACAAAAGCAGCAATCTTAATTAGTTAAATTAAAATAGCAAGACATATACGATCATCCCTTTTTAGACCAAACCAACTCCTAAAATGACAACTGATGCAAAAATAATTAAACCAAGACAGATGTGGGGGAGGAAAAGGAGAAATAATGTATTTAGAATTTGAAGAGAAGTAATTAGTTTTGGCAGGTTATTTATTTATGTAAATTGAAAAATTAGCTGTAGCAGGCACAGGCAGCAGATACAAATGCCGCTTTGCTCCCTACTCACAACGAAAGAAGAAGAAAAAATTTATGGCAAAATAGCCCACTGGATTTCAAAGTATGTATACTTCCTCAGAGAATATGTTAGAGAATGTTTTCCATAGTGAAACATCCCCGGCCAATGACAGGCTGAAGATAGTATGCCAAGAGATAATCCTAGTAATCTTAAAATTTAAGGGTTTTTCTGGTTGAGTTTTGGTTTTGGTTTTTTATCAAAGACACTTGCCTGGATTTCATTTATTGTAGTAATTTTTCAGTTCTTGAATTGCCACTGCAGTATACATTGTCTTCTCAAAATTTCCTACAGTTCAGAAAATAAACTGAAGTGTGACTCAGTAATATAGCTCAGTGACTGGATTAGTACTGCTATCTGGAGAAAAACAGATGGTTTTAAGGCACTTTGTTTTAAGGTTTAATGATGATATAGTCTTATTCTTATACCTCCCACCCCCTTTGATTAACGTGTCCTCTGGAGACATGAGAAAATTATTTAACTTCTTGGTATCAGGTGCTGCTCTTTGTATGTTTACAGGGGCACAGTATCATTTTAGCTAACATTAATAAGCAAAACTGGAGAGACTGTTGTTAAACCATCACACAAACATTTTGTGGTTTGTAACATACCATTCACCGGCTTTCTTCAGCCTTTCTTCCCATCTTTCTTCCCCTGTATGTGAAGACATATGCACACCACCACTATCAGAAGGCATCGTGACCCTCTGTACAGAGGTTAAGGCACCACCTCCTATGATTGAGGCAGGGTCAAATACCAAGGACGATCCTGTCACTTTTTCAACAGATGGTGCCTTTGTCCTCAGACTCCCCTGTCTGACTACCCACTAAGCTCCAAATTTAGTTCTGAGTAGCAGTCTTCTAGTACCTCCAGATTTACAAAGATTAAACCAGAACTATTTGAGTAGCACCTGCAGACAGACTCAGGGACTTCAGTTCTGCTTTAAGCACCACAGTCTGCTAGGGGATACAGCCCATCACCTCAGCACCTCCATTTTGTGATCTGCAGACTTACAAAACATGCATGTTGCAAGGCATGCTTAACATCTGCTCTCCACAAGGAGATCAGCAGCCCAAAGGCAAAGCTCTAAGTACAAGGTAACAAAAAAGAGTAGTTATTACTGCTATTCACATTCACTGCCTTTGACCCAGAAAGCCTTTCAACCTTTGAAGCACCCTTGTGTTGCATTTTAAGTCATTGCAGTCCACTCTTTCTGCTCAGAAGCACAAAATAACAGGCAGCAGAAGGACTATAAATTGCTTTATAGATGCTACAAATACAAATAACCCTCATCCTTAAAGTTGCATTGGCATTACAAAGATCTAGTCATTTATTTAATGCATGGCGCAGCCACTCTGCAGCACTTGGAGGAGGTGGATGATCATGCTGTCACAGAGATTCCATCTTTAGCATGTGAAATGTCCCTCTGACTCACATAACATGTGTGAGAAAAAAATGCTACAAATGCAAGCACCTGCAGTACACAGTAGCCTTAGGATCGTAAGAAGCAATAAAGAATACTCCTACATGTCAGCATTGAACCTGCGTAACTGCATCCCATGATTTATATCCTAACCCCAATAACTCGTGAAGAGAAATAGAATCATGAAGAAGGAAAATCCTGAAAGAAGTTAATTTAGTAAGTCTTCCAGAGGCTTCAGCTTTACGAAGCACCAAAGATCCGACAGTCCCACTTCAGGAAGAAGCTGCACTTTTTCCTTCATCAGCTTTCATACCCGTGTGTGTATGATATTTCACCCTACTTTTCAATTCAGAGGAAGGTCTTTAACAATTTCTTGCAACAGCAGCCTCTTTCTTCTGGACAGTTAGATAAAGGTCATGGTTTAAGAGTTAGTACTAGAAACGGTGTTACCCTAGGAGACGGAATAATAAGAGCTGTCACAAGTGCATGCTAGCTTTTTTTCTGTCCAAGACTGATGGCTTTAGCAAAGTGGGTGGTGTAACACCATGGCTTTAGAAGGAGATTGCCAGTCAGGATATGTGGCTCCCACATGTAATAACATGTCACTTTTAGATGGCCCCAGGGAAGGCATTTTTTAAAGAAAAGACACTCTCCTTTGGTTTCCCCACTGTAAAATTCTTATTATAAGGCTTAATTCTTTTGCAGTTGAGAGAGTTGTTTAAAGAGGCTCCAAACAAAGAAATTCTGGCTCAGATTAGGCATTAGACGCTTAACTGCTATTTAGATGCTTAGGCACTTGTCAGCTGTGGCTTTATACTGATGTCTTGTGTTTATACAGGATGAAGCACTCTTGAATGCTTTTAATTAATATCAACTAAAAACAAGGTTTTGGTCCAAGAATAAGGGCTTTAAATCAGTATTTAACTGCCTTTGTGTTATCCACCATTTTGTCTGGATCTTCACTACATAGTGTGTAATTAGACAAAAGTCAGGCAAAGACTTGGAAAAAAGCAATTTGTACAATTCAAATATCATGCTAATAACTTACATGATTCCTGTGGAAACTAAGTTAAATCATCATTAAGGTTTTAGGATAAGTTGTATCAATACTGCCACAAAGAGCTGCACATACACACACAGCAATTTTCCTAGGACTCATCACTGGCATATTGTAATGGTTGCTAGAGTATATTAACTTGTTTGGTTTATTGATAAATTAAACAATCATGAAAGACCTTAATACCTATTATGACAGAAAGAAACACATCTAAAAGGACACGTTCATCCTGTAACATAATCTTCACAGCCCTAGTGGTGCACACAGCTAGTGGTAAGCCTGAGAAGGCCAATAAGCAGGTGCTAATAAATCATGACGAATACAGGTACAGGGTGTACTGCTTTGCCTCCAAACCTCCTGAGGAGAGCCAAATCAATCTACAAGAAATAGCACAGGGGTGGATGGAGAGCACTAGCTCCTACAACGCTGCTGGCTTTGGTGGAGCTTCCTGAGTTGGCCTAGGGCCAGCTGCAGCCTGTAAGAATTCAGCATCTTCACCACTTGCTTTTATGAACAATCAAGTCCATCAAAGGTGGAGCCTTGCAAAAAAAAAAAAAATATTCCCACTGAAGCTCTACCAGTCCTGAGTACATACACTCAGTAACTTTCTTTTAGGGAATCTTCATACCTATGTCTTGTCTGTTTTTTAAATTGTTTCATGTTATCTTTAGCCTCCAGGAAACCTAAATTAGGCAAGAATTAAAAACACCCTGACACTAAAAAGAGTCCTTTTAAAATCACTAAAACTAAGCAATGAGAGAACTGCCCAAAACAATTCAGAGTGAATCATTTAACTGGGTTCCCAAAATTAAGAACTCCCTAATTAACTACCTATTCCCACTTGTGAATGAACAAACAACTTCAACATTTTAAGGGGCAGCACAAGGAATACAGACTGGGAGATACACAGATTCCTGTGGTTAGGATAGTCCTGTGGCTGATGAAGTTACTAACTAAAAGGTGAGTATGGACAGTAAGTGGCATCCAGGTATCTAAAGCATTTCATGGCTCTTGTCTCTGATTTGCTAGAGTGCTCATTCAGTATTCAGTGCTTATTCAATATTAAGTCGTGAATATTCTCCTAGTACAGTTTCCATAGTCCTTCCTTGAAACCTGTCATTCAACAACTCTTCTGTGAAATTACTGAGAGTCTTCAATCAAGGCATTCTGAAAGTAAAATAAACCCATTTTTTCATTAATCAGGTGTAAGTAATTTGCTTTGCATCACCTAGAAAGATAGGACCACTTTCTCAGGTAGAATTCAGCTGCGATAACCAAGAAACCATGCTTTCTTTTCCTGCTGTCTCCTTTCTTATCTGCCAGCCACCTCCCAGTATCTTCAAGGTTTTACAAAGAAAACCCCTGTTGTACAATGTTGTGTTCTGAATGAGACAGAAACCTTACTACAAAAAAAGTGTTTAGGATCATGTCTCTGGTGCTGAAATGCATCTAACCAAAGGGGATGAATTGCATGGGCAACTTTGATTGCCTCACTCTCCAGTTGCTTATTGATTGCCAGGCTTCTTCAAGTGTTTGCACCTAGAGTAGACATTGCTTGCAGCATTTCAAAGTTACAATCATAGATGAGGTTCTGCTCATCTCTCACAGGGGTGCTCTCACTGTAGACACAGAAATTATCTGCAAATTCTAAGCAGAATCTGTAGAAGAGGTGGAAATATGTTTCCAAAGACTTCATCATGAAGCCAACATTAATTTCTTCCTCCAAAGCAGGATGGCATTTAAAACAACTAACCAAACTACGTTTTCCCTATTCTCATTCTCAAAAACAGAGCTATTAGGACAGCATATTCAAAAACAGTATCTGCATCAAGCTGACATTCAGCATGGGAATTGTTCGGGCCATGTCGTTAAGTCTGGCAACTGAAAAACTGGATCATTTAAAGGAATTGACCTTTAAGTAATATATGGTTCTCAACCTTAACTATTGTGGAGCTGCTACAACTGGCAGTCTAATCAGACCCACCTACAATAGCTGAAGCGGTAACATTTAATGAAAGTGGTAACAGTTAATTCTCTCCCTTGCTTTCTATGTCACTATACTTTAAACTATTATCACTTGAATATAAAAAAATAAGCAAACTTGAAAATTAAGGAAGAAAGTGAAATGGGAATCTGAGACATGAAGCCTGTATGTCCCATGTACACTACTGCAAAAGGTCAATTTGTCTCTAGGCTACCTGTACCAGCCTTTATGTAAAAAGACTGATGATTTGATGAGCAGTAACATACTGCTGACTAGAAATTATTGCTACTCCAAAGGATGATGGCATACTACTTATCTCACTTTTAAACAATTAGAGAGAGAGAGAGAGAGCACTTTCCTGGAGTGGTTTCCACTACATTTGGATCATTTCTGAGTTTTGAGGCAAAAATGCTATCTAGTGATTTCTTTCCATCTCTAGGGAAAAAAACCTTAATATGCCCTTCTAGAGAGATCGCTTAGATAAAGTGAAAAATAGAGACAGCAAGTTGGTTAGAAAAGTTTTTTAAAAGGGCTGGAAATTCAAACCAGGACTTACACCTAGGCCCTGTCAGGATCCAGATTTACACCTGAGTGCGGCTCAGTCAAACATGCACACAGCAGTTCCCACGATGAAAGGCCAGCCAGTAGCACCTGTGGGAACCCACCTGCTAAGGGAGGAACACAGTTACTGAGAAGCAGAATATGGCTGTAGGGGATAATGAAAGAGGAAGAGTTGGTCAGAAGGATGTACCACTTTCTATGGCATGGGGTTTACTGAGCATTTAGCAAGTAAGCTAAGCTCTAGTCACAAGCTGAGATCTTCAGCTCTGATCTGATGCTTTTAATCTGCAAAATGGTTCAGCACAGTGTAAAGGGATCCTAGTAGCTGTAGTTCCAGTCAGAGAAAGATTTCTGTAGTACAGCTGCCTGGTGTCCTATTAAAACACCATAGCAGACTATATTAGGGTTAGGCTTGGAAAAAGCTTGTTTCCTAGGCAGAAGCTCCATGCTTACAAAGCAGTGCTAGAAAGCTTGCAGAGGAGTAAGCTGTTCTTCAGGCCGTATTTTTGATCTCCTGAAAACCGAAAAGGTTAAAAAAAAAAAAAAAAAGAGGGCGAACATAGTTTCAAAAGTAAGTGTGAATAACCCTACAGTGTTTGCCTGAGATCTATCAGCATGTGTGTCAGCTTTATTAGCAGAAGTCACCACACTTCTTGACCTGAGTGGCAGCAGCTTTTATACAGAGCAGCCATGGCTGCAATGCAAACGTCTGCTGCAAGTCAGGACGGAGCTAGGCATCCCCCCACCTGAAACACCAGGTCAAGAATCTGATGCCTGAACCCAGGCCTGTCAGGGAGGCAGTGCAATCCATCTCACTTTCACAGGCACTAATCATCTTCCTCCACACCTCTAGCCCAGGGAGAGCTCCTTCTCATTAATATCTTTCTACCATAACAATTCATAAAACACCATTGAGAGATGAAGCTCAGGAAACACCACAAAAGCTATTATGAGGGAATTGTAATGCATTAAATGCAGCTCAGGACTGTGAGGCTCTTAAATGATAGTAGCATTTGCTTTGGGACATTTGCCTGGAAATGTTAGAAGATCTTTTAATAAATGTAGTAAATAAGATGCATAATTTAGCTGCTTCTCAGCAGAAGACTGGCTGGGTGCCAGACCCAGTCTCAGACTTGACTCAACGTCAGGGCTACCTGCTGGCCCAGTACAAATAGACTCATTAAAAAACAGTTGCTGCTGTGTGCTCAGGCTCTATTTCTCCCACTAATGGTTCAGTTTATGCCTCCCGCTCTTGAACAAATAAAGGAGCAGCCTCCAGAGAGTACAATATTCTCCCGTACACACATTCCACACATATGAATGCAAGCAACATGCTGGGAGGTGAAGGAAAGCGGAGGAGAAATGGCTGCCCTCATGTAGAAAGGGAAGACATTCAAGCTAGTTGTATCACATAATACGGATGCTGAGTGATCATTATATTTATTAATTGTAACAGAGAAAGATCATAGCCCAGATCAGGCCTCCATTTCCATTGTGCTAGACATACTCAGAGACAGGTCCATAGGTAGAACCTGACATCTCAACAACAGCACAGACAAAGTTGGGAGAAGAAAAAGTCGCTGAAGGAGGCAGCTACCCAGGGACAACACTCACATGCCTCTATTTTCAAGTCCCATTAAGCCTTGTTTCTTTTCTGGATTCAAATGGGTTTGTGACTATTGCCAAACCTAACAAAGCTTCTCAGCAGTCAACCATTTTCAGATTTGCTCTAGAAAATATCCTTTCAGATTTGCTTTCTGGTTGTTAGTGAAAACAGTGGTATAGGTAAAACTGGCTTTTTGACTCATTTGTATTAGGAGAGCAAAGAAATCCCACTTTATATTCCACCTGGACCTCTGGCAATGTTTAATAACACTACTGTGTTTCTTTGACTTAAAGCTTTTGTTTTGTCCAAGGGCTGACAAAAGGCTGATCCTTGCACTGGAGAGCACAACATCAGCAACATATGTTATCAGAGGTGGCATACAACACGTAGTAGTTTAAAAGTGGATGTAAACACAAAGGCTTAAACAGTCTTAAAACACCTCCATTTCCTCACCAAAACTAAAGCCCAGAATGATGTTTCTGTTAACTCTACAAGCATCGGTAACTCCTGAAATGGCCTTAAAACAAGCAAATTCAAAACTCAGGCTAAGAGAAATTAAAGGTAGTCTCCAAGCTTCCACACTGTCAAGACTGAAGTGCTACTATCAGTCACTGTTTATTATTTGTGGGAGTCATGTTCAGGTGCCAGATAAATGAAGAAACTGCACACCCACATAACAAAATAAAGTGCTGTTCCCACATTTAACTCAGTGGCTGTATTTCACAAGACTAGATCAGGTCTCTAACTGTGAAGCCAGAAAAAGTCACCATCTGGCTACCTCTGGCCCAGCGAATCGTGTCTTCTTTCCTCCACCACATCTCACCAACAGTCAGAAGCACCTGCTGTGTCTTCCCACATTGCTGCCTCCTGGAGTAGCCTGTATCTCTGCGCTCCCTCCACTAGACCAGTTCAAAGAAAAGGCAGGCACATGAAGTAAAAATTATGTTTTATTTTTGAGAAGAGGAGCATAGTAGGCATCTCTTCTCAGGTAAGAATTCTGAAGCAGAAACCCAGCTACCCAGCCCTCAACTTTTGGGCACACCCTTATATTTAGTGTTTCCTACTTACTTGCTCTGGCCTATGCTCCATAATCCAGCCTGTGCTCTGTGGTGCTATTTATGGAGTGACACCTAGAATCAGTGACAGAACAAAGGTATTTCTTCATGCTTAAGCTCTCTTGATCTGCTGAAGCCTGCGGTGATATTCCAGCACGCTGAATTTCAGAGCTGGAGTCTTTGAATCTATCTTACAAAATTTGCATATAGCTTTGAAAAGCGCTACAATTTAAATCTAGTACACCTGAATCACCACCCTATTAATTCTGCTCTGAGAGCATTACAACCCTACTGAACTAAGTTAACACTGGACTGAAAGAGCCCCTAGAGATTTAGGTTACTTCTTCTGCAACTATACACCTCCCAAGTGTACACTCTTTATCTACAATCAAACTTGAGATCTGTAGGTAGCCCATTAGCAATCATTTTTCGTTCCTTTTTCCAGGCCTCCCTTTCCTCTCTCACAGAGCTTAACCTTTGCTGAAAATATACTCCTTAATACTACTTCTGTATTTTCTTAACACAAAAAAAAGGGCCCTATTTTAGCTTTCAAAAGAAGCTGAACTGACACACCTGCTAATCCTTAGTATCTTTCAATTACACCTGACCTCCTCCTTTTAAAGGGCCTCCTCTTGGCCCCATCTAGTCTATTTAAATAAAAACCACAACATGTTATTAGGGTAGTTATAGGCAATGGTTATGCAGAAGATGTTAAGACAGTTATTTAGTTTTTCTACATGCATTTTTGATTTACCACATGTAATGGTAGAAAGAATAAGTCATGAAGACTTATAAATCTATACGGGATGACAGACAGGTGAATATATGGCAGGGAATACATGTTCTGCAACTTGTTCACTATATATTGAAACAGCTTTGTCAGTTCTATACAGCTAAAAAAGAAAAACTTTGAAAAAGAAAAACTTCAGAACTGCAGTAGTGTTTTATTAGAACTGGTTAGCTATCCCAGTGAATCAAAGAAACCTAGACAAATTATAGTTTAAGGATGCTGTCTCTCAAAGTACACTGTTGTCAACTCTTCAGATAGTCCATTTCAGTCCTATAGAACAGGCCTACTCAGATCCTATTCTTTGTATAATTGTGTAAACTGATTTACCCTTCTTTATATATGTGAAAATGTTCAAAACTACTCTCAATTCTGTGCAAAGATGGTGTTTGGTTCTTGCATAGCTCAAATAAGGCTTTAAATTCTGTGCTGACTAGAGTTCTGCTGTCATGAAAGTTTGCCTGCATACTGTCAGGTACCAGTTCTCATTTTAAGAATATATAGTACATTGTTTCCCAATTAGATGCTACACCAAAATCAATGGACCCCTCCTTTGCAGCAAGATAGCAAAGCAATGTTCCAAAGCCTTATTGATTTTAAGAGGGCTTTGCTAGGACAGAAAGACCTGCTTGTGTGAAATACTTTGTTGGAGTGGAGGCTGGAGTTTTGAAAAAGCCTAAAAGGAAACGGCTTTCCGCTAAGGGTTATATGCATCTGTGAGCTCTATGAAGGATGCTTTGTGGCTCGAGTATTACTGCTGCAGCTATCTTATCCCATTTGTCACTGAGAATTACAAGCCTTATCGACACAAATGTAAAGTGTTTCATAACCGGGATTTCAAGGCTGAGCGTACAAAAGAAAATCAAGCTTATCTGATGTGTGCCCAAATGTTCCCGATTTTCAATATGCTAGGCTTGTTTCCTTCACTCTCTCCTCCAAGGGATGTAATTTTTGAGTCAAGTTGTAGAAAATTCCCTCCCGTCCAAGGCGCATCAAATTATCCATAGTGATTCTGAGGGGAAAAAATGATACTTCTGCTGTGCCAGCATCTGGAAAGCAGCCTGATTGGCAAGACTAAAGAGCAGTCTTTCTAATTGCATCTTCAAACATTTTAACTCTGCCCTTCCATATGGAGTAATCATTCAGTTAAGAATAAACAGCAAAAATTCCCGATTACAGAGGTGTTGGAAAGATCACCCTTTACCAATGTTAGGACGTCCAGGGTAAAAATTGCATAGGCTTGAAAGCCTGTAGTGTTACAAAGCTTTCAGATTCAGAAAGGCAGAGTTCAAACAAGAAGAAACAGATGTATTGCAAAGCTGAACAAATTATTTAATAAGCTATATGTGCTTGCACTGATTAGCTCAATAGACTGAGCGGTTCCAGTGAACATAATGTTATGTACTAAAGTATTCACAGAAATAATTCACAGCCACAAAACCTATTAAGTCTTTTTCATTACAAGGGCATCCTGGGACAAGTCCAAAGAGGAGAGAGCAACAGCAAGGCACTTTATTTCGCCAAATACTATAGCGTAGTCATAGGAAATCCGGAGTTGTATAGCATAAATATCCCTCAGCATACCCTGGTCTCTGATTAGTAGGAAATGAATGACAGCAGTGGAGCTACTCGGTCTAATTATCAGTTTTGCTGCATTTCTAATAAGCTCTTAAAATCTAATTTTGGAAGCGGGAGTTTTGTCCCCTGTAGGGAATGGCTGATAGAAATGAGCAAGATTCCGGTTTGTCAAGCCTGGTCATTTCTCTGGCAGCTAAGTTTTCAGTGAATCGATAGGTGAGGGGCAGAGCAGGATTTGTGTAAACTCTAATCCACTTTACCACTATTATTCTACAGTTTTCTAGGGACGCAAACCATTTTCACATTTAGACGTGGCCGTGCCAATTCCAAGATCCCCTGCTAAGATTGGGGTATTAATGAGAATGACTCCATGATTTCATGCATGCCTGTCTATTAGGAGATAGACTGACCATCAATTAATTTCAGATAGCCACTGTGCAGTAACGGTTTTCAGCAATGACTCTGTTGTGAGGATCAGAGCTTGCAACTTAGATACCAAATCAATGTATCATTAAACTACAGGAACCATTCAGTCACTATTTTAAGTACGCATTCATAATTACACTTGCTGCAGCAACAGGAATTAGGCTTTTGGCTGCTCTCAGCTCTAGCTCCCCTTCCTTCAGGCTCTACTTTCTTTATCACTATGCTAGCAAGAAAAAGCATCAAGCCCACTCCTCTGGCCAGCTAGGGGTCTTGGGAAGATGCGTCTGGGGACACAAACTGGTTAATGACTCCTGATACAAACTAATTTCTGAAGGCTTTTGCAAAAGTCATTCACTATTAAAAGTGGTAATTTATTACAAGGAAAGCTGGGATTCCATGACCAGAGGGGAAGTCAGGTAGCTGGCTCTTTCCAGCACATACATATCTTCTTTGGCTTATTAGATCATAGGAGATCAGTGACAGAGCTGTCGGATTAAAGCTCTGTAACTCTTATTCAAATCCAAATTCACGAAAGCCATGGGAAGGAAGGGAAGGGAGTAAAGAAGTCTTCAAAATCTCCCCTTTCTTTTTCCCTGCTTTCTCTCTCGTGTTTTGTAAAGCTGTCCAGCCCACAAGGCAGGGTTCTGAGATGGCAGTCCTGGGGTTAAGGAGAATGGGAGAAGAGGAGGAAGAACTACAAGTCAGTGCAGGCCATTTATCAATCTAAATTGGCAACTCATGGGAAGCTCTGAATTGTTAAGTATTAATGGAGAAAGAGTGAAAAAAACCTGTATGCAGTAGGTACTGTTTACATTGCTAAAGGCACTTCTCAAAAGGAATGACAGTAGAATAATAAGAGAATAAACCTGACTAGAACAGGTATGACTGATGCATCACAGTCACTGAGCAACATTTTCATTGGCACTTGCTCATGTTGCCTCCTTTCAGGGAATAACCTTACTCATGGCTTCACTGTGTGCAAGAGACAAGCCGTGCCAGTCTGTCCTTGATGTCTTACTGTAAGTGGCAGTTTTGGATGAAGGATGTAGCCAGGCTGCAGAATTCAGATCAAAAATGAACTTATGTGTAAGTTAGACTAAATATATTTTCCCCATTGATGAAAGTAATTACCTCTGACATATAATTAGAAGTGACTAGGGAGAGGGATTGCAACCCAGAAAAAATGCTGAGATTACAAAATATTTTCTCTTCCAAAACACTTCAGTTTGGTAATTGCAAGTTATAATATTTTGATACTTTCCTATAATTACAATTGAAATTTACAAGTGGAATAAGCATTTAAAAAGTAAAATGGAAACCTTTTCATCTGACAATACTGAATGAGGTATTTAAAGTTTTTAATATCTATTTTTAGAAACAAAGGAACCAGAACAGACAATTTCCTCCTTTTCAGTCTCAACGAATTGCTGTTTTAAGAATGACTCCATTCTTACAGGTACAGGGCAGAAGCATGGATAGACAGCTGAAGACTTCAAGCCATCTCAAGAAAACATTTTCAAAAATGACATATCTTTATGATATGTGCCTTCCCACAGGGAGGCAGAGAGCACGTATAGGAGTATCTTTCCTTCCTTTAGCACACTGCCATTCTGAGGTCAATGTCAGATATTGGGTGTTGCTATGGGGTCAGTCTTTACCTTGTGGGGCTTAAGAGCTAATTACCTTTTTTCGTCCTCTTGCTATATTTTTGTAGCCCTGAGAAGCTATGTGATTACTTCCTCTGTTCCTCTGTTCCATGTGGAGCAATCTACAGGGGTGCATCTGATTCTCTCTCACCTGGTGGGATTAAAGAGTCAGATGTCTCCAGTCCACAGACAGTAACAAAAGGGAAGCTGTAGCAAAGACTCTTGGTGAGGAGAACCGATTGGACTACTGAAAATAACTTTTTCATTTCATATGGGTTTTTTTTCCCCTGGCTACTACATCTGGAAGCAGAAGTGTGTCAGTTCCTAAGCCATGTTGCTCTGGTAACTTCTAAAACAGCCTTGTTGTCTAATTACGCTGTCTCTAAAAAATTCAGACTTTTAGACACTTCCCTGAATCAAAGTTCCAAATCATTCAGGCTTCACCTTTGGCTAATTTCATCCTTTCACAGCAGTGAAAGCACATTGGTATTATTTTACTTAGTCTTCTAAAGTTGTAGAAAGCTAAAGCACTGTGATGCTTTGATGATTCTAAAAGCTTTGAAGTTCTTGTTTCCCATTACTGTTGTTTTCCCTTCACTCCATCCTCACAGCCCAACTAGCTGTTGTACATTTCACTTTGAAATACAGCAATCACTGAGGAGCACAAGCACTAGCTGACGACTTCTTTTAAAAGGAACTGAAAGGGATACAGAACCACGGCAGAGGAGAAAGTGATAATTAGCTATTTTTCAGCCTATTCTAGATTTGCAGCATACGTAAAAATAAAGTTGTTACTTTATTCAGTTGTTCATTTACACAGGAAAGCTCCCTACCTCTCTTCTCCTCTTTTGTAATCATACAGCTTTTCCCAGAATTTGGAAGTATTATTGATGAAACACTTAAAAATCTAAACTAAGCTGGGAAATAACAATTGTAAGCAGCACTAGAAAAAAAAAAAAAAAGTGGCTGAATAACTTGGGAATCAAAAGTTAAAGGAAAGTCTGATGAAACATGAGGATGAAACTCCTGTATTTACCCAGTACCTTTTGCAATAATTTGTTCTAGAAGATATTAGCTAGTAGTTCAGGTATTTATCTTTGCTTTTCTGAATATCTGTGTTTGATCTTTCTTCTGACAGATCCAAAAAAGGGATAGTGGTGTTAAAGCCACCCCAGTTATTCCTTTTTCAGAAGTCTAGTTCCCATGGGGAATCCAGAACTTCATTTTAAGTACCTGCCTCTCTCTAAACATTACATTTGAGGCCTTGGGTGCTCAGTGTGGTCAATCACACGCCAAACAGGGCAGCCGTTCAAAAATCAGCTCTTCTCCCATTTGACATGAAAACTGTTTGTAACTCTGGAGATTCCTGTTCTCTCTGTTTACATTAAGCATGCCTGAGAATGCCCACCAAAGTCGAACACTAAAGTGATGCCTACCTCCTGAAGCTTGCTCAGACTTAGCGTCAATCTGTTCATTTGTTCATTTCATACAGGCTAGGTCGATGGGCTGAGGTCAGTTGTATGAGGTTTAACAAAGCCAAGTACCGGGTCCTGCACTTTGGCCATAACAACCCCATGCAACGCTACAGGCTTGGGGAAGAGTGGCTGGAAAGCTGCCCAGAGGAAAAGGACCTGGGGGTGCTGGTTGACAGCCAGCTGAACATGAGCTGGCAGTGTGCTCAGGTGGCCAAGAAGGCCAACAGTATCCTGGCCTGTATCAGAAATAGTGTGGCCAGCAGGAGTAGGGAGGTGATCGTGCCCCTGCACTTGGCACTGGTGAGGCCGCACCTCAAATACTGTGTTCCTTTCTGGGGCCCTCACTACAAGAAAGACATGGAGATGCTGGAGCATGTCCAGAGAAGGGCAACGAAGCTGGGGAAGGGCCTGGAGCGCAAGTCTTATGAGGAGCGGCTGAGGGAACTGGGGCTGTTTAGCCTGGAGAAGAGGAGGCTGAGGGGAGACCTTATCGCGCTCTACAACTACCTGAAAGGAGGTTGTAGCAAGGTGGGGGTTGGTCTCTTCTCCCAAGTAACTAGTGATAGGACGAGAGGAAATGGCCTCAAGTTGCGCCAGGGGAGGTTTAGACTGGACATTAGGAAAAATTTCTTTACTGAAAGAGTGGTCAGGCCTTGGAACAGGCTGCCCAGGGAAGTGGTTTAGTCACCACCCCGGAAGTATTTAAAAGACGTGTAGATGAGGGACACGGTTTAGTGTGCATAGTGGTGTTGAGTCGATGGTTGGACTCAATGATCTTAGAGGTCTTTTCCAGCCTTAATGATTCTATGATTCTATGATTTCAGTCATGACCAATGCACTTTTATGCATGAAGAGAAGGACATCAGATGCCTCGGGAACTGAGAAGCAGAATACTTAGGGAGTTCAGACACTTCTGAAATTAAATGGCAGTTGAACAGGGTTTTCAGGATTGCAGGCTTGAGCTTCAGCGTAGGATCTTAAATTTCACTTCGATGCCTAAATCCTATTCTGACATTGATATCTGAAAATATAATTTTCAATCGACAAAATAGTGGATAGCGAACAAACGCTATAAGGATGACAGCACTAAATTTAGTAAATGGGGGAAGGAACAGAAGATATCTTTGTTTAAAACCACTTCTGTCTGTACAGCCAAATTGATTAATGTATTTCTCAGGTGAGCTGGAAACAAGAAATGTATGCACTTAAAATACAAATTGATCAGCACTGCACCACGGTTCTCTATGCTGTATTGATTAATTATACTGCATAACTGATGCAGATTTAATCACTCTATCATCTGATGGATTTTGGTGAGGATGGCAGTACTGAAAAGCTGCATTTTACAGAATTTATGAATGTTCTACAATCGCTTAAACTGTTAAAAGATTTCACGGGATGCTTTTTCTGACAGATCTTGGGAAAAGTCTTCACCAATAATTAGCAAGTTTCTGTGTGTCCTCGTTGATTTATTTCAATGCAGTATTTTCAGTAGGTTTAGTTAGGAGTTGTCAGTATTACAACTGATTAGTTAAAAAATACTGTGAGATGTCTCCTAAGACAGAAAGATATCTTTGCTTAAATCCCTAATTCACTATAAAATTTATTTTATTCCTGACTGTGCCAGGGAAAATAAAACATTTCAACAAAAGCCACTTGAAAATCTTAAGATTTTCTTGTTCCTTTCATGAACATCCAGGCTTCTTTACAGGATCTCATCTTCGGAACTCCATACAGCGGTCCTTATAATGAACTGTCACTTGAAAGTGAATTTTAGTTTCATTTGCCATGTAATTAGTGCTTTTTCAGACAGTAAATCAAAATTAATGCTTTGGTATTTCTCTAGGAACTCCCTACCTGGTCAGTTAGCAGTCTATAAGCTGCTCGTTAGTGAATTAAACAAAGGGATAAGATGAAAGGGTGGTAATGCAAGTTGTATCAGGATCTTTGTTTAAATAAGATTTGTAACAACAATTTTCTGATTAACATAAACAAGAAACAAAAAAGACTATGGACAGTTCAATCAGCAAAATAATGAGATTAACCTTAATTCTATACCATTCCAAGTATCTCCACCTGTGAAAAATGCTACACACTGAAAGGAGTACAGCAAAATCCTTTTCTAGATATGCATGATAGCTCTCAGTTCTTTTACCTTTTTCTCCTTCCAGTCTAATTCCCTGCTCTGTACCTATTTTTTTGATAGAAGAGCAGGAGTTCTAGTTTAAGGGTCAATAATTTATCATCTTTACAGATTGCTCCATTTTTTCTCTTATATGCAACAAATCCATGACTATCTATCTGGTTGGTACCAAGTAGCACAGTAGTCATTTGTTGCTTCACAATGACATGTTTAGTTCAGTTCCTCCTGCTTAGGCAAATCAATTCCGTATCACTTGAACTCAAATTCTGCTTCCTACCTAACAGGGATTTAGGAAACACACAGCTTTTTTGATCAAATAAAACCAAGCGATGGTGATGGGCTTGCATTTAAACATACACATTCTCTCCAGTTGTGCCTTTAGAAAATATTCTAAACAAAAGGAGTTTAGAATATCAGATACATTCAAGAGCCATGAAAATTCCTAGCCTGTTTGTTCAAACCTTTTTTCTGGTCTCTGACTGGCTGAGAAAGCTTCTCATTATACTACTCAGTAATGAGAGAGTCTTCAAAACAGTTCCTAAACTACATTCTGAAGGTGGCAAGCTGCAATAAATTTCACTGAAGAGCTGAAAATGAGCCCCTAATGATTTGGAAATGTATTCTCCCATAGTAGGCTCTGTCTCTATTTGCTGCCACTGAATACAATCTGCAGTTGTGGCAGCTGAAATGAAAAACAGGAATGTAGGAAAGGAAAGGATACATATGCAGAAGTTTTGTATTATAGAGCAAGGAGTTAATAGCTTCTCTCTCTGCTGTTTCAGTGAAATTACATTGAGGATACAATATTTAGTCCTGGACTGTTTACTAACACAGAAGAACTGAAAGAACAAAGGGAACCTAGGAAAAAATGAAAACTAAACATACGGAGAGACTGATTCAAAGACAATGATATGATGAATGGACTACTATCGGTGTTAGAATTCTTGGAAATACTTAATTATGTATCAGTCACAGGCAAAAATGCTCCAAAGTATATGCTGACAAGTCCTCCTTTTTTCCCCATTTCTGACTTGACAAGCAGATCATGATTTTGTTGAATTAATTTGCTATTCAAACTTATTTCCCAGATAAATTTAGTGGCTCATCCACAAGTACTTAGCTGTAAGAATTTGCAATTTGAAATTCCAGCTGTGCTGTTCAGATTTGATAGGCTACACCAAACACATGGCATGTGTTTGTTCCCGGGAGGATGCATGTAACGTCTCTGCTGGCAAGCTTGCCTACTAGAATATTTTTGGAAGGCAAGCACAAAAGGGACAATAACAGTGGCAGAATACAGTGTTCAGATATGCAGGGCATGTTTTCAGGGGATGGTTCTTTTTCAGGACCCCATCTTCAAGAAGACAAAAATCTTTTAGGTCAGGGGAGTGTCAGCCAGCCAGCACACTAAGAACAGAAGGATCTGAATGCTAACCTGCTAACAGTAGAAAGGCCCATATGGCCATGACGTAAAGTGTAACAAGTACTGGTCATAGAGTTATCAGCCATATGGCAACTGAAGCTGATGAAAGACAGTACATGAGAATCGATAATAAACACTAAAAGTGTTGGGATAAGGACTCATTTGCAGAATAGAAATAAAAAATGAAATTAAGCAAAGGAAAACTAAATGAGATAGCAGGAAAAGTGTACAAACTTGCTATGTTCTGGGCAACGGAATTAGCATTTTGAGGGAAAAAGGTGGAAGTGCCATCAATTCAGAAACTAAGATTGGACACACATACTGCAAGGAAATACCCCTGTTTTCATCATTGTGAGAGAGATGGGCAAGAGATAATGAAATATCTTTGTACCAGATTTGCATTCAAGTATACAGAGGAATCAATAGTTACAGGTTTTGTTTTCAGGCTCCTTCTCCACCCTTGTTACAGAGAGAGTGGAATCTGCATGCAGAGAGGGCATCTAAACGACTTGCAGCTCATTTCCATTTATAATGTCTGTTTAAATACTGATTTGACCTCTGGCTATCTTTGGTGTTGGGTAACACATGTAAAATGGTCACCAAGAATTGTGTATGAAGCACAAGTTGAAAGGAACATACTGTACCTTCTTGAAATGTTTTGCCTGCTTGTTTTATTTTCTCCTTCAGGATGTCAAAGGGAGAGAGGATATAGGCAACAAATCAATAAGGCAAAGAAGAATCAGGATATTTACAGTAGAACATCAGGGATAGGAAAGCTGGGTGCCCCTCATTTCATCACGTAAAAAATACGCTTTAAGATTGCCCTCCTGGAACGTAGAATGCAATGCTTTATTTGGTGCTCAGATACCATGCTGATGAGTTTCAAATACCTGGCTTGATAAAGTAAATAGATTCTTAAGTATCTCAGATCTAATTAAGTTTTGTTGAAAAACTGAAGATTTACTACAAGCAAATGCGATGTGCTGTTTCTTTTTTCATTATTTATAACAAAGCTTTGGGAAAGGTCTTTTATTTTCTTTAATGTTGACTTCTCCTGTAATACTGAAAACCAGAACATCACAGGAGGGAATAAGAAGTGATTATGCCTGTGTATAACAAGTGAAATTCTGTGAGCCATCTACCTCATGCAAAGTAAATAGTATTTTGGTTTGGGTTGGGTTTTTTTACATTTTTTTAAAACTCTCCTTACTTTAAATTCTTCCAGTTAATTTTTTTATATGAGCCATCTATCAAAGTAAGATCTATTCATAACTGTCTTGCAGTATCATGGTAAATATGTAACACTTGTCTCTATGCTGCCCAGTGCTAAATACAGTATTGTGTAACATAGGAAAAAGGAGATTCTCACTTGTGTTTATGTTCAAAATATTCCAAATGCAGTGCAGATTTCTCAGTCTTTACAATACTCCATTTCAAGTTCAGTTGAGCTATAAAGGTTTTTTGCCCACAGGAATCAACACCTTAATTTAAAAGTAGAACTAAATTGCAAATTTTCCTATATGAGGCAAGTCATTAACCTTTGCCAAATCATTACCTCCAGAGATAATTAACAGTGATCTCGCAGAAAATCTAACTAATAAAGCTCGCTCTTGAAAAATAGTATGAAGAACAAATGTGGTCTGCCTCCCAGCTAGGGGACTCATGTCCCTGGAGAAAGCAAGTTTCTATGGACTTAAGAGAAGGGCAGGTGAAGCAAAAGAGGATTATTTTAATCTAATACACCCCCAAGCACTGGTGATCTTAAAATCAGCTGTGATGTTAGAGTAGACAATTTATCTTGATATCAAGTAAACTCCAGGTTTAGACCGTAATTCAATTAAACAATAATAAGACTTTTCACCAATTGCTCAGTAACTAACCTGTCCTGAACCTGATGAAATACGAATTTGCCTAGTTACATAAGAAAGTTAAAGGCTTAACATGGGAAGCCAATGCCCCTGTCTTGTCTATTGACTTCAGTGCTCACTTCTGTCTTACTCATTTCTAAAATAGGTATAAAAATATTGAACTAGTTTACAGGAGGATTGTGAAGATAAATACATAAGAGTAGAGTCCACCAGGTATAGCATACCTTATGTTCTCTCACCTCCTGGCAGTTGCATGATCTTTATGAAGTTGCAGGAAATAAATCACTGTAATTTTATCACTCTGTGTAATCCTTCTATACATTATTTATAAGAATCTAGTAATATGTCACATTGATTCATGCTATAAATAAGCAAATAAAATATAAAACTATATGTGCATCAGAATCAAGCAAATTAAAATGAATATTTACTACTGTCACTAATTAGTCAACTAATTTTTTACAATAGATTAGGAGACCTGGTTTCAGAACAGTGTCACAATAGCCTTTTCCTCCTAATGAATTAACTCAAAGAATAGGGACTATGGTATTAAGAAAGACCAACAACCTATCTCATTTATTCTAGTATCTTGTGTTACTGCATCTGTCAGTTCCTGGGGGGAAAAATAAGTGGAAATTAGGCCATTCATACAACATACATCAATACTTCTCATTAATTCCTCATTCTGTTATTCGACCCTTTGGGAAGCAGTGTGAAAGTTCTCACGTAGTCCATCTACTTGATGAATCACTGTCCTTCCTGTATTTGGAGTCAGTTACATTTTTGAGTAGGGGGCTGACTGCAGCAAGGGGATTAACTGGGCATCTATAGCATCTCTTCTCAATACAGAGTGTGTAGTACAATGCTCCCAGCAGTATTAATGAGGCTAGGGAAGCAACAGTCATCCTCCACATGGGCTCATGCTTCAATGAACCCATGCGAATAGAGAACAGCAACAGCCAGTAATATGCTATGCATTTACAGGAAACCAGGATTGTATTTTAACATAAGTGCTGAGGTGTCTGTCATTTCTGGTTTAAGCAGCAGATCATCTTTTAAGCAGGTATGAGGAAGCCCATCTCTTGCACAATCAGAAACAGCAAACCTCATTTATAAAACCTGCACAATACAAAATAATGCTCTGCTAATGACCCAAACCTAAGAAACGCGTTCTCCGCCTTTTCTGCCGTTGACTATTCTGTCTTGAGTAAGACGCTGGCATATTGTTTTTCTCCATTTTGTGCATGGTTGCCTCAGTGAGACCTTTTCTAGATTTGGGCTTCTTTCCTCTTTTATTACAATAATAGTAAAATATATTTCTTTATGCTGCCTTTCGTATTGTTGGGCAGTTGGGTCTGTCCAAAGGTAAAAGTCTAAAAAAAATACATGAAAATGAGTGCTTTCCTACCGTAACCTCTCTTGCTAACAGAATAGCAGTGACCATGAAGTCACAGCTCTATTGAATCTGTTAAAAAAACATTTGTGTAATCAATAACTGCAGAACTTTCAAGCTCGTTAAATTGGGCTGAGTAGTTTTCTGTGAGTGTTTTGATATTTGCTATAGTTGCAAATCAGAAAAGCAGCAAAGCAGTTTGATAGATTTTTGTATTTGGGGTTATTCACACGTGCAAGATCTTTAAGCTGGGGCTTACTGAACTGCTGACTAGCTAATTGTTCTGATAAGCTACATGAGATCTTTATTCCCAGATGGGATAAGTGTTTACATACTTCTGGATCAAAGACTTGCATTAACCAATTTAACATTCATTTTCTTCTAAAGCTTTTGCTTGTAATACCACAGTACCTTCATGTCAGTCAGCTTCTAGGATATTCCCAGAAAGCTATGCAAGACGTATGTGAGCATGTGAAAAGTGAGTGCATTCGAAATGTGAGTGAATATTGGCAGAAAATATCCTGTGATATTTTGCTCTTATGCATATGGTAGAAAAGGATATAGTCGGGAAGAGAGTGGGGCAGCACAAGCAAAAAGAAAATATCAAATGCTGGAGAGTCACATTGATGGACAGAAGCAGAATGTCCTGACCTTAAAAAATAAGCCTAATGCTCAGATGGGAGATGCACACATATACTGAACTCTTAAAGCGAGAGCAGAAAAACTAAAGGATATTTAAAAACCCAAGAGACTGGTTCTGAAAAATTTTTGCTGATGGTAGCCTGTAGACATGGCCTCAAAACACACTGAATTTGCAACTGTTCTGAATAACGTTCCATGTCTAGCCTCTTCCAATTTTAAGTGTCCCTCTCCTATTTATCTGCCAAATTATTTTATTGTACTCTCACAATTTGATTCAATGCTACATCAACAGGTAATACACAATTAAGAGTACAATCATTGTCAATATTGAGATATATAAACCCATTAATGATAAAGAGCAGCTAATGGTATGAATATGGGATTAGGAAGGAAATGAATACATTCAACAGGATTTAAGAGATAATTATAGAAAAACAAGGCTGGAAGGAAGCTCAAGGGGCCAGCTATTCCATCCATGATAACAAGAAGAATCCTGTCATGGTCACTGTTTGGCCTCCAAAGAAAAGAAACTGTTTTTCCCACTCACAAAATCTCATAAGAATTTTTCAAGTAAACTTCTAATTCCATATTGTGATGACATGAGGATCTTCAAAATTCTCTCTAGAAAGAAAAGCTAAGATTTGCTGAGCTGAGAAAGATGTAATTCCAGTCATTTGTTCACATTCTGATTAATTATTCATTTGGAACAGACCTCTCTCAAGTTGTCCCGTTTAGCTCTGGTTAATTCCCTCATTACTAAGCCGTAATATTGAAGATGTTCATCTCTCCTTTTTATATTTTTTCCCACAGTATAGAACAGCTCCAACACAATAATGTGTTTGAGTCTCAACATAAAATAAACTAATGTTTTAGGAAGTCAGTAAGTATTGGAATGAATAAAATTATTGGTCCGAAACAAGTAGAGATGAGGCTTGAACATGATTTCCTTTTTTCTGTTTCCCACAAAAATTCACCCTGTACTCAGGAACACTTTTCCTAATCTAACTTTTATCCAGCCATCTAAGTTTCTAAGTGAAAATGCATGTTTTTACCAAAGAACATTTCTCTGATTATAATGTTTCATCAAAAGCATCTTGAACTCCATTACATCTATGTGTTGCGAGCAGTTATCAAACTTCAAATATGTCTTCCCCAAACCATCAGAACCGCTATCATCCCAGAGAAAGAACGTCCCTGATTTTTTTAATTGAGCACCTTTTGGTGGTACTTTTCTATACCATCTGCATACATATATATTTTACTGTTTTTAAAGTTTTAAGGTACACAGAGCTGTCTATCTGTTCTAACTAACCAGACCATCTCTGGACTGATGTTCTCAGGAACAAACAGTCAAAGTAAGGTGAAAGCTATTCTCTCTATATCGAAAAAGCTAATGTGATCTTCTTCAAAACAACTGTGAAATGACCATAAAAAATTTAAGAATCAAAAAGAAATAACACCACAGACAGGGATATGTTGAAAGTAAATCACTTCAGTTTAGTAGAAACATCTGTAAAAATCCTAGCTGCTTTCCAAAGCAACCTCTAAAAGACTCCTCCAGCAGGATCAGCATCTCTGCTCCATGCCTCTCCCTCAATCGGCTCATACTAGGGACAAGGGAGACTCAGTCCCAAGTCATGTTGTCCTTTCTGTTCCTGGCTCCACTGCTGGATGTGGCAACAGAAACAGAGACCTAAGGTTTACCCCTTCGGTTACAGGAGGAGTTACAGAAACTTAAAGTTTATTAGGTGACAGCTTCTTTCCTGGAGACATTAATTCAAACTGCACACTCATATGGAATATATCAGTTCCTGAGTCTTCCAGGAACCACCCCTGCAATGAGTACAGGGTAACTGAACTACCAGATAGAGTCACGACATCATCAATAGAAAATCCCATTGTCTTCAGATACCATCAGGCATATAGAGATATTTAGCTGAGAGTTATTGCATTTTGTCATGGGGTTCCAAGTAGTTTGGTTTCAAGCAGAAAACTAAGTAAGCCTTGAAGAATCTTTTTTCACTTCCAAGATGTCTCACAATTTTGGACATAATTGGGATTTCTTTGAAACTCCTGTATTTTTAAGTATAGAAAGTAAAGACCAGTGAAATAATAATAGAAACGAAACAAACAAAACAGAAGGAAAGAAGTATGATCTTCTGTCCTACGTGCCAGACTGTAGGACACGGGCATTTTTTTTTTACAGCTAAAATGCGCTGGGACATTTGGCAGCAATAGAAAAGAATGCAACAAGACAAGCAGTACTCAGTGGAAATCAGAAATTAGTAGTTGGACTGCAGAAATGGATCAGATCCATCAACACCCAAACTTTGCATATGTTTAATTCAGCTCTTAACTTTCTGTAATTTGGGCCCAGATATTTAAACTCTGGTACAGATCCAGAGAAAATTTAATTAGATATCAAATCTGACTTGATGAAATGAAATAAGCCAAGTTTTTTCAGTCCCTGAAGATTCAAGAGGAACAATTTGGGAGACTTATAAGGGATTTTATATTTAATGTTTGCACTGTCAGCTAACCACAGGATAAAACCATCCCCCCAGCTGCTGCTGGAATGAGAAAAGGTAAAATACACATGTTAGTTCACCAACATCAGTGTTCCAGAGTTAATGGTCAACAGAAAAATGGTGTTGTACAAAATACACAAACCAGTGCCTCCGACTTGTCGGGACAAGTGCATAATGCACATGACCAACCTAAAGATAGCCTCTACCCACCAAAAACATGCCTCTATCAAATAGATTACTTCTTTGAAGAAACTTCTTGTTAGCACATATAATTGTATTATAAGCCACATGCTATCCTATCCTGATACATATATAGAAAGCCAATCCTCAAACTATAAATTATCCTGGAAGAAGGTCATAACTTGAATCCCTCTTTCAAATGCCCTTTTCTCCTCTTCAAATAAAGCTCTTCCTTTTCAAATGCTCAGAAACAAATTTCTGTACACCCACACACAGAGAATAGAGTCAGAATGTGCCTAAGCAACAAATGCAACATCTTCCAATGCATTTCTCACACCCACAACAAAGTATGTTCACCCCACCCCCATCTCAAAGCTCTCCCAGAATGTAACCCACTTCCTTCAGTGCATTACATGCCATCATAGAAGCTCTGTGGATGGAATCAAACAACTGCTTATACAGCAGAGTAAACTTTCTCAGAGCAATCAGTAAGTCAGAAATACCCATTAACAATGAGGATAATAATACTCTTCACAAACCAGTCATCTCATCTGACCTTTCAATCTCTGACCTTTCAGCCCAGATCTACAACAGAAATCTACAAAACACCCTCAAATGACAAGACTGGGAACAAAAATTTGTGACTACTGGTACACGCATGCCATGGTTTTAAATTGTGGTTTTAAACCCTCTACCTGGGTCCATTTCCAGATGCAGGTGATACTGTACATACTGATGTGGGAAACTGAGCTAGTTCCATCCTGATATTAGAGTCACAGGATATCATGTACGTCATCTACAACAAAGGCATCATCGTCTCAGACAAACACTCCTCAGCTGACTCCTAGACAGCTTTCAGTACCCAACAGTTTCCAGGGAGCAGCAAGGGCCAGCTGCTCCGCAAGGGAAGGTGGGCCAGCAGCCAAGCGTGATCATAAAGTATGCGGCAGCAGTGTCTTAACCAGCAAGGAGGCAGGATGCAGAGCAGCGATTTCAGGTCAGAGGAGACAGTGATCGAGAGACTGATCAGGGTCAGACACAGTGCAGTGATCACCCCGCAAGTCTGCAGCGGTGAGGCAGGTCCGAGGCCAAGCCAGGAAGCCAAACCAGCGGGTCCAGGTCAGACTCGCAGAGGTTGGAGACTGGGCACAGACATAGCTGCTACACAGTTGTGGTGTGGCACGGGCAGGGGCAGCGCTAAAGCCTCAGCTAAAAGCAGCTCCCAAGGGAAAGGAGGGGCAGGCCCTCGCTTCGAGGTCTATTCACAACAGCTTTTATCAGCAAAAGAGCTGATCTTGGACTCAGCCAGCTGAACTCCGTACCTTCGCCAACTGAATTCCTAGAAGGGGGATGCTCTCCAGGACCTGATAACGGTCTTACCAGAATCAGTGTGAAGTGCTTTCTAAACTGTAAATGCCAATTGGTAACCGTTTCTGAGAGTTGGAGAAATGTCAAAGGATGGAGAACTGCAACTAAAATCTCAATGATCAGACAGGGAAATCTTGACCTGGGAGCCTCAGACATCCTCGGCGAAACACTAGAATACTATAATGTAAAAATTTCTGAACAGAAGTGTGGAGTGTTTCAGGGAAAACAGACAGAAATTTTTAGGTAAAACTTCTGCTTCCTGTAAGTTTTACTAGGTTGGTTGTTTAAAGGCAAATGAATTGATACAGTATATTTGGATTTTTCCACAGCACTTTATTTAGCATTGTAAGAAATTTTGATTTAATGTTTTATTTTCTAAACCTCCCTTTCAGAAGCAAACTTAACATTGTAAAGTCTTGCATGTGCACTTAAATAATCTTAAAGAAACAAATATAAGAAAAAAATCTTACCCCAAGACAGTTGGATTTGCCTTTGATACCTTTAAGAGAAAGAAATGCAAAAATGCACTTAGTGGAGAAGACAGACATACATGAAGTACCTCAACTAAAGCTCTTTGGTTAAAAATTAAAAAAGGATTTTTTTTTTCCTTCTGTCTGAAAGATGATGCATTTTCCTTTTTCACTTTCATTTATTTCATAGTTTTTCAGATGGACATATGATATAGTAATAGACACATTTGTTTTCAGAGCACTCCTTTGAGACATTCAGACTGCAGCCTTGTACAGTAAAACATCGTAATATACCCTGTGCATATCGTACCACTCAGGGAGGCTAGAATTCAAGCTAATAAGAGCAGCTACAGTAAATTTTTTTCAGTAAACACATTTCCAGAGTAGGAGATGGATAACACTGTTGAGTGAGAAAGGTAAATAAAAAGCCATGCTCATTCAATCAATAAATGAGGTCATGCAGGGGAGTTAAGCTGTGTCTCACCAGTGGTCTACCTAGTTCAATATCCTGCTTCTGGAAAGAGCCGACACTTAGTATTTCAAGAGAATGAAAAGCTATTGACAGAGCCCATCATTATATGACAGAAGATTCTTGTCTGACCTGTATAAACAACATACTTACAGATGCATGCTGATCTCAGCATGAGTGAAGGGCAAGGTTCAAAATGCTTCAGGAGTTACTTGTTCCAACTGAATGACATTGTTCTACTGTCTGCTTTCTCTTCTTACCATTTTTCAAATACTTATGAGCTCATTATATGAGGTATTGCAGCAAATGACTGCCGCTCCTACTGAAAAAAGCAGTGAGTGTCAGCAATCAGAAACTCTTAAAGGCTAGTCCCTCTTCTCTGCTTTTAGCCATATTGCTCTTGGCACACAAGTTAGCACACTCCAAACTGCAAGCTTGGTCTTGTCAACATATCAGACTAGAGTGCAAATCATTAATAACTCATTCTGAAATAATATTGACAGCTGCTTTGCTTTATTATCAACGCCATCTGTGCCCAGCTCCCCATCTTCTTCTTTCTACTACTTATAAGCCTGCACTCTAAATGTTTTTCAGGCTGCAACAAGCAGAATGGAAATAACAGCTTGAACTTCTTGAGAAATATCACCAGCCAACTCAGGGAGCCCAGAAGAGAAGGAATAATGTGATTGTAGAGTCCCACTGAGTTTTCAGCATAAGTCAGCTTTATGAATAACATGCTGCCAGATGCCATTTCCTAGTAGTGATCACCTCCACTGTTTCCAAAGACCAATGTCATACATGCAAGATGATCAACTGGTCTTATTCTATTTTGAGCAGCACTAAAGCCTCAATAAGATTGATTAGCAGATAACAGTAGCTGTAGCATTTCTGAGTCTCCTTATTATAGTAATAATACTATTGCTTTGATCACAAACTTCTCTCACTCACCCAAGACTGAAGTGAACAAACATTATAAAAAGGTAGCTCCCAGTCTTCTACTGTGCCACTTGAAGATTTTTCATTTGTGAGTTTCCAAGGTGTTTGCACTTCACTACAGAATTGGTAATGAGAAAAACAATTGTCCTTGCTAACTTACAAATGAAAAACTTCAGTCTTCAGAGGTAAATTCAGCATAACTCATCAAAGACAAGACAGTTTTAAACAGACACCTAACTAGCAAAATTATTTTTAAAATTCTAAAGAAAAAGGACTGAGAGTGTTCATTCAAGCCTCTCTTATGGGTCAGCTCAATTGTGATGAAAATGCTGAGATAAAATGTATAAATAGACAGATATTTGACTGCTCTGTGCTAACATTTTTGGAAGAAGAAGGGAAAACCAAAGATTTTCAAAAAAGCCATAGAAAAAATTTTAAGTGTAGATGGCTTCTTAAAGTACATGCATTTTTTATTTTTCAATAATGTTATGCTGGGCAGAGGTCTAATGCTATGTTGGTCCAAGCCCAGTGGTCTACCTTGGAAAAAGAAAACTGTCTTCTTTCTAAGTGAATTTGATCACTTGCAATTTTTAATTCAGAGGAAAGAAAATGATAAATTGTGCTTTCTTCATATGAGCTCATGCTGAATGCAAATATTCAAATGCAAATTTGGTCCAAAGCAGAAAGGTCTAGAACAGATGGCAGAAAGTCTTCTGAATGTCAGTTGAAAAGAGGCTGTCAGTGGCAGACAATGATACCTTCAGCAAATAATAAAGGAAAAACTCTACAACGAAGGAGGAGTTTAGGTGGCTTGTTCAGAGCATTTGTCAGGAAAAGAAGGGAGTGAGTGCTTCCTGGCTGAAGAAAATACACTTCTAATGATCCAAGGAAGGGACTGGGAGCTCAGAAAGCTTGTCTGCTTTTCCCAACCTCATCACTGATCTAATAAAACACACTGTCTCTGCAGAACTTGCCTCTACTGTATATTTAGAAATCATAGGTTCAGCCACCTCACTACTACCATGTAAGAGACACAATTCAGCATGAGGAGAGGGGCTTCAGAAGGATGATTACAGGCTGTCACTTCAAGGTAAGGGTTTGGCAGGCCTATGGTGGCCAGGCTGAAAATGATGAAGGACAGGAATTACTGCAAGTTGAGTGTATGCAATTATCTCACACGGATGACTGGCCAGGGTGTTTGCTGGCAAATGCAACACAGAAAATTTTTTTAGCTTGAATAGTGGAGGTTGGCAATTGTGGTCTTCAGTTCTCAGTGAATGACCACGATTTCTGTTTAGTTAGTGCATTGTTCACTGTGCTTCCTCAGCACACTTGACCCTTGACTGTATCCACTAGTAGTCAGCAGAAACAAAACCGATCACAGTAACCCTGCCTCCTGTGTGCTATCACCCAACCTCAGTAGAAACAGGGCCTGCTAGAGGGATATAATGCTTTGAAAACTGGATTTTGTGTCTCCACCCATCTGTAACAAGATTGAATCCTGCAAAATCAGTATCTGTTTCATGTTACCCAGGCTCTCTGGACCACAACAGGAGACATAACAAAGAGAGAACACACAAGGAGAAGCTGGGCTGACGAGAGCTAACAATCTACGAGGGCACAAAGTGTGCTCAGGAGCTACTCCCCGCCGACCCTGATTCGGGATTCTGCAGGAGACTGCAGCTGCTTGCAAATAGCGTGAGACCTGACAGATCTGCTTTGAAAAAGGAGTAGAAGAAAGGCTCTTTTTTGTTTGGTCATTACTCTGTCTGTCGAGCTGTAAAACACCGCTCCCCTATATCATGTTTTCAATACCACACACAAAGTCATCGATAGTTCCTGTTAGTTTTTATAGGTTAAGCACAGGGAACATTTGATCTTATCTCTCAGTTCTCCATCCCTTTTTGCCATTCACAGCATGAAAAAATTTAAAAGCCAGCTCAGTCTTTCTCCAGCAACTAAAAGCATGAAAACAAATCTAATTGATGATTTCAGTAATACTGAAAACACTTAGGAATAAGGATGGAAAAATCTTTCATTAAGTAGAACTCTAATTAAGATAGTGATTTACATGTTAATGACCAGGTGGAAATCTTTAGGATTGGTCTTTCTTTTTATTGTTATCATTGCTTTGGTCTATTTTAAATAAAAGGAGCTTTATTCATAAATTCTAGTAGCCTCTGATGTGCATACATTTAGTTACGTTTCCACTAAGCTATCCCTTTATTTCATGATATTTGCAGTCTCAGATAGAATGATTATCCTCTCCCTTCAGGCACACTTTTAATGTCAAAATAAAAGGCTTTAGCAATAGTCTTTAGAACTTTAAACATGCTTCTAAGCTTTTGAAATCATACTGGATGCCATGTATGGAAAAGAGTGTGTTGACTATGTCTGTATCTAGTCTAGCCCAAATGGTGTGTTAAAGACGTGTTTATTGAACTTGAAATTTGCTAAAGCACAGACTGACATAAGGTCCAACACCAGGTGTCAAACAGAACAACAAGCTGAACTGCAAAGATGGAGAAGGGATTTTCATTTTCTTCTCATTTTAGTAAAAACCCCAAAGCTTTTTGACCTGATTGAATGTTTACCTCAGAAACATCAACTGAGAGAGTTGCCAGTTTTTGCTGGAGGACATCTGAAGAGGTCAGTGAAAGTCACTCTGCCTTGGTTAACAAAATACAGATCAAATATTGACTGAATCATCTCCAAGTCACTATGAGGAATCTCTTCCCTGTATAGAGGAGGGCTCTTTAATGTAAAGAAAAGCTGAATGAAGGCAAATTGACCTTGTACCAATACATGATAGACCTGACATGTATTAGATCTGACCTGTCCCAGAGAACTCCCCAGACCTGATATTTTGCATCTCTACTGTTGTAGAGGCTACTTAAACCTGGCCTGTGCACAGAGTGCTTAGAAACTCCTCCTGTCCTTGTAGCAGCTGATGCTTGGGACTCTTCTAGGAAAGTACTCAGTGCCATCTGGCCTGCTGGCCATCAGCCATGTAATACCTCTATGAGAGCAGATGGATTAGACGGAAGATGCTCATCTAGGCAGAGTCCTGGAGCTTATGTGTGCAACAGCCAAGTGCACCCTTGAGTGGTGTGCCCTGGGAGTTTGTTCCGGTTTGCTCAAGAGGCAGCCCTGACAGCACACCCATCAAAAAATTCAGCAACAAATTATATGGGTGGTTGGTCGATATGACTGTGTGCTTGGCCTTAGGGCCAGAAAAGTGTAAATGCAGTGAGTCAGGCTGCAAAGAAGGCACGCTAAATTCTCTCATTCTCCCAGCAGTTTTGGACTTGCTGAAATCTCCTGGGCTGTTTCATATAGGCAGATGAAATTATCATAATGGTAGAAAATAGGTCTGGAAGGGACCCCAAAAAGAGATCTAATTCAAGGCAGGACCAACTCATATTTCCAATTATAAAGATTTCACAGTCATTTTTCCAGTGCTTCACTTTCCATTACTCTTACAAATAGAAAGGTTCTCCTACTGCTTAAATTCTTTGTCCCTTCTCACCATAAATGTTGTTAGTCATCAGCTGACTGGGTTTTTTTAACTCTAAGTATTTTTAATTTTCCCATGTGGACTTTCTCTCTGACTAGAACCTTTTGGTCAAAGGACTGAACAGGGCAGGAAAGGGTAAATCCACTCCACATTTAAGAACACTAGATGGATCTCATGAGGAGGGACAAGACGAATAACCAAAGGTCAGCTCTTACATTCTTTTGTGTCGAAGCTGTAATAAAGATTTCTGTGGAATCCTACTGATTACAGCCATGGCATAAAAGTCCTCCCTACACTGTACACATCCCTGTTGCATGCAAGAATGCTAATGGCTTGCTATTTATCCCCGTTAGCCAGTGCACCTCTGATTTATAACCCATCTTGCAAAGGCTTTGAAATTCCTTATCTAGAAAAGGTTTTATGACCATCTTTCCCATAGTGTATGCTACTAATATGTCTATCACAGAACTGCCATCTAAAAATAAGCCTAATGCAAATGCTCATGTTTTGCATTATATTGTGAGATACCGCATAGAAAAAAAGAGGCTATAAAGGACAAGATGCCTGATAAGTTATTAGCTTATAGGTTTCAGTATTTAAATCTTGTATATCAACATATTTTCACTACACACATATATATATAAAAACCCATATCTTTATCCCTCAGTCCAACATCTTAAGCTGTTTTAGTAAGAAGACTTATTATTAGCAATATGCACAACACTAACCCCACTGAAATCTAAGAAGCAGTGAATGGCAAGCTTTGGTTTCTGTTCACTCTTAGGAAAAGGTAAATGCCAATATCACCTAAGATTGAAAGGATTTATTTATTTAAACTTGCAAGTCAGTAAAATATTTGGGAAAGAAAGACTATTAGCACAGGGTAGAGCAGTCAGGTAAACAAATTTCACTTACATTTCCTTTAACTGACACCTCTGCCAGTGTATTCAGATTAAGTATGTCAGAACCACCTGATGTTTCAGGGGTGAATCCTCTACATAGTTTCTTGATCCTGACCTACTTCACCCACTGCTTGTGACTCCTGATGACTCCCTTACACTCGTCCAGTTGAAAATCAGTCTTGCCTGCTTTGAACATGTATATATACCAACCCTGCCAATACAATTCCACCCTATAACTGTTGTATTTTTCAAAACGATTAACTGCTGTCCATCACAAATGCCTGTCCCAAGTCTAGTATCACTTACTGATCATTTTGACGTCTACCAAACTGTGTGGCAAATGTTACATCTTTCAGCTATCCCTTTTGTTCATTTTAAGGGTTCTAACTGCTGAAATATTATAAATCATAATACATTGCCACTGAATACCCACCTCTCCCACGTGCTGGAGGAAAGCATTCTGCAGAAGAATAATCATAACAAAATGTGTATCTGTGTCTCAGAGAGTTTAGTTCAGTCTGGAGTATTAGCTTACACTATCAGGGAAAGTCTGTTGCTTTCATCTCAGTAGTAGTAGCAGCAAAATGTACTGGATGAGTATTCATGGAATATAATATTTAATGCAAACATAGTATGACATACTTAGAACTGAGCAGAAGCAATGGCAGCACACATTTCATTCACATTAGCCCTTTACAATTTCACTCTCAAGAAACTAATATAACAGAGCAATTAACTATCTAGGACTGAGTGCAGTCCCAATTCACATTCAAGCTTTTGTTTGCTTTTGTTTAGCAGTTGACATTACTCAAGACTAGTTCTTCTAGACCAGCTGGTAGTCTTAGAAGAAAAGTGGGTTCTACTTATAACCAGACATAATGATGGGGACACTACTATATTACTAGGTCCTTCTAACTCCATTCAACTTTGCTACCATTTGATTACTGCTTGGTGGTGAAACCACTGGGCACTGCTGAGGCCGGATACATTTACGCAGGAAATGTAGGAATATGTAACTCCAGGTACCAAGCACTTGGGCTATTCCCAAGCATATATCCACCTGCAGAAACTGATCAATTCTCTGTACTAAGACTTCAATCAAAAAAAAAAAAAAACCCAAGCCTATCATAGAAGTAAATCAGTCCCAAGGAAAACTTAATTATTATTGTGAATCTGCTGTTCAGTGAAAGGAAACATATTAACCATTTTTCATTTAGGAACAGAAACCGTACACAGAAAGCTGGAAAAATGACTACATGGAACCAGTTCCATGCCAAGATCTTCTGCTTATTTCTACTGGCATAATGGCCTTTCTGGTCAGGATGCCAAGTCTGCTATAATCAGCAGAGTTAAGGGCTGTCAACACTTCAAAAGATTGGGCCCTAATTGCTGCAAATTTAGTTAATACCAAGGGGGAAATGCAGGCATCAGGATTTGGGCCTTTGCCCCAAAAGAGCAGTACAAATAACATCCATATTCATTAGACAGTTGACAGGAGAGTGCTGAGAACTGGGCTGTACAGCAGCCTGTCTGCAAATTTGATGAACTAAAAAAAAATTAATGAGCTTTGGGTTCAAAAGGTTTCCTTTAATGTGCATCAAGCATTTTCATGAAACACAAGTAACTACACAAATTTGCTATTTAGCAATAATGGGTCATGTCAGAGCTGGATATCCCTTGATCTCCTGTTGAGATGACAGCATGCACCATGCACCGGTCTTCCGCCAACATGAAATGAGTGTTAGCAGATTTACCCTTAATGAGCTCATCACACTGAAGTACCAGTTAAAGGGAGTAGGTCACAAATTATATTTGTTTGGTTGCCCTGATGTGTCTTACTTGTTAGTTCAACACGTGAATGTGGTCTTGCACATAGGAAGCACCCCCATCCACTGTGCCTGACCAACCTCTGCACCTATATTTATAAGCTTTCTCTCTGGCTGAACCTGGGGTAAATCGGCACAGGGTCTACAGTCAAACCAATTTGATCTGTGTCAGCTTTGGATCTAGCCCTGTACATGTGCACTTTCTCCTCTCATCATCTTTTCTGACCTCATTCGCTACTAAAAAAAAAATGTTAAGCAAAGTTTGGGTAGGGGGACAGTTTCCAGCCCTATTATACCAGTACTTTCAGATCATGTTTCTGTTTATGCATTTACCCTTCTCTTGCATGTTTATACATGGTAGAAGCCTCAGTCATGCAACCCCTTTGGATTCAAAGATAATTAGAGCACAAGAGGAAGATTAGGAATGAGAGGGGACAGCCTTATGATGCAGGGATACCACAAAATCTGCTGAAAGACCCACACTATGTTCTCTTCAAGGTAAATGAGAAATCTGGGATCCGCCAGTGGGTACTACTACAGCACATAATAGCACACACAGCCATATTAGCAGATATTAATGTATAGGGAACACCACAACCCTTCATTTCCTCCCCCCCACAATGAACCCATGCCTACCTACCTTTTGTTGTAATGCCTTTCTGCACTACAGAACATCCTTTATGTGAAAGTAGGGGACTTGCTAGAGGAAGAAGATCTTCACACCCCAGAAGCTCTGCTGTATTTTATTGTGTGTGGGAACTAGGTTGACTGTTAACTCCATGACTCCATTTCTCTGTTGGAAAATGCTTGAGATTTCCTGTGAAGTCTTAATCCCTTTCTCCTGTATGGGAAGACAGTATCCAGTGCCATATTAGGAAGGAAAGACATATGTTAAGATAAAATAACCTTATATAATCATATACATACCAGTATATTAATTTTCTTGCAGCTGCATCATCTCTCCTGCTATTCTTCTAACATCGTTCTCACTTTAAATATTCTCTTTGATTTTATAGAAGAAGCAGTATGTGATAAAGCTGTATGAACATTTAACAGCAAATGCTATTTTCACTGAAATTAATTTTGTGTCATAGGCCATTTGGTACTTCAAGGCAATGCAACATTTGAAACTGCAAAAGCTTTAGTAGAGCATATAGATTACACACTAGAATCTTCCCCTTGTCAGGATATGCTTAAATGGTGACTTTGATGGTGAAGATAGCTAAAAGGGCTCCTATTCCTCCCTTCTTTTCAGTTTTGTTCATAGAGCTTTTGGGAAACCACATTACAAACTGATTCTTTGAAATAATTCAGCTTAAAGATAACCCTTTCTCTTTTTTGTTGAAGAGAGTCTGAATCCATAATACAGTGATGTAACCCCACTAACAGTTGTACTGGCACAAAGAAGGGACAACACAGTGTTGCATGAGAGCACTAACAAGCAACACAGAGCAAGAGCTCCTTAAGCCATTTTCAGTGCTGGTAGCCAGTGTCTGGTATAACTCTACACTTACCCGAAAACTAGTCCTATCAATGACTAGTTCTTGCTATTCAAAGTATATTTTGGTCAATGATCAGTTTCCTGAGGGTTTGTTCCTTGTGATTGTAAAAGTATACAGGGATTTTTCATCAACTTGGACTAAATTATACTCCACAAGAGGCAATTATTTGGAACGCAGGTAAAGCATAAGAAAATGCTACATAATAATGGTGTCAAAGCTAGATTCCTTTTGAAAGCAATGAAGTTAAGGCAGGAATTAATTGGCATTACTGGTAAATGATAAACTTCATTGTGCCAGTACAACTGTTAGTTGGGTTACACCACTGTATTATGGATTCAGACTCTCTTCAACAAAAAAGAGAAAGGGTTATCTTTAAGCTGAATTATTTCAAAGAATCAGTTTGTAATGTGGTTTCCCAAAAGCTCTATGAACAAAACTGAAAAGAGCATCAGTACACAATAGCACACCTGTGGAGCAGGTTATGGTGGCTACACAAGACAGAGTTCAGTAATAGTAAGAGTAGATCAATGAGAACGCCAGTGCCATGCAAGCTCTGAAGAACAAAAGCATAAACACTCTCACCTGAAAGACCTCATCGCGCTCTACAACTACCTAAAAGGAGGTTGTAGCGGGGTGGGGGTTGGTCTCTTCTCCCAAGTAACTAGTGATAGGACGAGCGGAAATGGCCTCAAGTTGCACCAAGGGAGATTTCGGTTGGACGAGGAAAAATTTCTTTACTGAAAGAGTGGTCAAGCATTGGAACAGGCTGCCCAGGGAAGTGGTAGAGTCACCATCCCTGGAAATATTTAAAAGACGTGTAGATGAGGAGCTTAGGGACATGGTTTAGTGGGCATGATAATGTTGGGTTGATGGTTGGACTTGGTGATCTTAGGGGTCTTTTCCAACCTTAATGATTCTATGATTCTATGATTCTACATGTTGTACATAAAAGCTGTTTTGAGCACAAGCTTTTTGTCATGAGAAAGCCGTACTGGCAATACCGCTTGCCAAGTTGTCCTGGTTTCAGCTGGGATAGA